>NC_081775.1:24071625-24221625 GCF_963082965.1 Carassius carassius | reverse complement strand
GTTTTATGCCATATTACATTATAATCATTTTATTCTTTTGTCATTCTACTCTGTTGTCATGTTTTTTGTTCTGATCATTTTGTCATTTTATATTCTATTCTATTCAGTTTTATGTTTTATCAATATTAGATTTTATTTCCATTTTATTCTTTGTTGTCTCTTAGCTGTTCTGATATTCTATTTGATTCCATTTTATTCTTTTTCTGAGTTGTGTTCTATTCTGCTCTGATCTGATTTCCTCTAATAATAGAATAGAAATGAGTAGAATCGAAAAGAATAAACTAAATCATGCAATGAAATAGACAGATCTGCCACAATCTGATGGCTCCCATTTTCCTCAACAGCGCCTTGTGGTAAATTTAGCAGCAGCAGCAGGTTTTAACTGCCACTGTAAATTCTGCCTGCCGCTCACGGCATAATCTGACTGTATGTGTTTTCCTCTGGCCTATAATCCCAGACCTCTCACTTACATCCGCCCTAATCTAATCAGATTGGATTTCGCCTGCTTATGAAAACACGGCTCAGTCTGCGCGGCTCAGTACCTCTTAACATAACAGCAAAAGAACGCACGTGTTTGTGTGTGGGAGCAAGAGAAAGAAAAAAGAGAGAGAGGAGAAAGAAAAGACTTGTCAGGGCTGTTTTTGAAAGAGCACAGCATAACGCTCACAAACGTGGGCGTTTTCCAGAGTGGCAGCATGTGTATGTGTTGGCCGGCAGTGTTTCTAGTACTGGTTTCAGCATCAGCTAAGAATCCATCAGAGACAGAATGACTCACTCTGTGTGTATTTGCCGATCATCACAGCTTCCTGCCACGCGGCACTTCTCTCAGTGACAAAACACACTTCCAGGGAGGCAGCGGTACACACACACATAAACACTCAGTTAAAAAATGGCTCTTATCAGCCATACACACCTCTGGATTTTGTTCCCATCCTAGGGCTATAACCAAATGACTTTGGAGCTGTTTCTTTTTACTCTCACGCCCCTATTGTACTGCAAAATCCAGAAAAAGACACAATGCAGAAAATAAAATGGCTGCAGTTCAAGTAGTGTGTATCAGTCAAAACTCCTAAGTTATCAGTTTGAATGATTCTAACAAACCATTTATTCAATCCATCACAGCAGTTACTGAATTAACATCTGGCTCACTGAACTTGCAAGTCATCACAGCTGTCATTCATCTCAGACTCAAAATAAACCGACATGTTATGGGAACCACATAAGGAAATGAGAATTGTGAGACTTGCTTACATTTGACGTTTCACTACATTTTATATTGATTTTATTACAGCATTAAGAATTTAGCATTAATGTAAAAAATACTTTTTATATAAAATAAATACAATATTATATAAATAATTTAATATTCATATTATTTTATCATACATTAAATATGATGATCGTTATTATTATTAAAGACTGGCATTAAATTTAGTATCATGGTGTTATGTTTTTAAATCTGAAACACTGAAGTGAGCATACAGCGGTTTGGCCCGAGGGCACAATTTAGTTTAAAACTAATTTTCATGCTGTCTGTTGGGGAGTTGTCAAAACCTTGCAGGTATGATGTTGCTGAGCATACTTCTTCTAAACATGTTCAGTTTTTCTCTTGCAACATTCACACTCCAACAAACAAAACACATACTACGCAAATCTCATGCATGAATGATTTCTTTGCTTGCACATGCACACATAAACATGAATGGAATCGACACAGCAAAAGATGTTCATGTTTCACACACTGTCTAAATCAAGTGCAAAATGACAAGCAATTTGTCTGTCCGCAATGAAAGCAAAATGCGATGTGAAGAAGAATTGTGGAGCAATTTTGTATTAGAAGGAAACTACCAAGTGTTACCAGTGGTGCCGAATGAATTTTGAATGAGTAGGGGGTTTCAAATTAGGGATGGCTATAGCTCATGAATATTAATTATTGAACAGTGATGATTGCATACTGATTTGAATTTGAGGTACAAAATCCAGCAGGTTTTACAGCTGGATCTTTGGAGAATATCACCTATTTCACATCAAGATACTAGAAATACAGATAGAGATACTAAAAATAAATTCATTTGGAAATGTACAACTCTCAATAGTTATTTGATTAGAAGTTCCTCTCCTGAAATCTCCATAATTCGATATTTGTTCTTTTCTCTCAGTTAATGAGTCACTTTTTTTGTGCTTAACTCATCCTAAAACCGACCAAATTACACCAGTTCAAATGTAAATTTGATGTAGTAGGTTTGCTGGATGAAGATTTAGCACTGCATGATTTTTCCACCTACTTATCACAGTCAGTGTTCATTTAGACTATCTGCTCCAGTAATTTACCAAGTCTGCATATAGACCTGCTTTCTTTATTCCTTTTTTTACCTTTATGAAACAGAAACTATAGCAATTTGACATCAGAAAGGGTGTGCTTTTAATGCAAGTCATACATATTGTTATATCAGCTGACTATGTTTGGTTGAGTGGGCTAAAAGTCCTTATGTCCTGAGCAATGCTACAGAAATAGAAAACCAAACGACCGTGTTTCTTGTGGTCACAGGGCAAAAACAGCAATTTACACGGAAGAGCTTTGATTGCTTATCGCTTCATCATGCTTTGCCTGAACAGGACACGTTGTCACTCCAGTCTGTGTCCTTTGTTTATCATCTAGATCTTTTTAGCTCCATATTTTCTCTCTCTTCATCCATCTGTCCATCTCAGCGTGGGTCAGAGAAGCCAATGTCTTTATCTCTTATCTCTGTGATCTCTCTTTTACACCTTACACATTCTTGGCCCTCCCTGCTCTGTCTCCTTTCTCTTGCACTCCATGAAACCTCTTATTCAGACCAGCACCAGCCCTCTCAAAAGATGCTCTCCTGCTGTAATACGGCAAGAAAGAGATGATACCCTCTGTCTTATAACTCCTAATAAGTGTGTTCCAAGGTCATCCTTCTCATAAAGCCTCCATTGTAACCCCACCCCCCATCGAGCCGGGATGAAGACAGACCATCTAATAGCAACAGACAGCTGCGTCTAAGAGTAGATGAGCGAGAGAAAGGGGAAAAAAGAAGGAGAGGGTAATTATCCGAAGTGCAGTTCTTTGCTCTTTTCAGCCGAGCAAGAAAAACAGCATTTATAAGGGCCCTCCTGCTGAAATAAGCTGATGATGTATGTTTACAAGAGGCTGTTTAGCCAAGAAAAAGGAAGTGAGGAAAAAAGTCTGTGGCAGTTAACGATGAGTTTATATTCTTTCGCAAAATGCCAGTGTCAAGTTCAGGGACACGTCATCCTTTGAGCACATCAGCTAATGCAGGAAGTCCATGAAAACAGATCAACACAGCTGCATCTCACCGGCTGAAAAATAAAAAAAGAGTGCGAGTTTCACTCGAGTCACAACTTCCACATGCTCATCATTTTGTTACACACACACTTCTTCATGACACTTCTCCGTTTCTCAGCAAAACTCTGGCTTTGCCTTCCTGTCGAGGTGTGATGGGAGAAATCCCACTGAGGGCGAGAAGAGCGTAGCCTTGTGCTGTGAGATACGTGTATACACACACACACACTGCTCACAGCAGACAGGGTGTTGATAGATCTGACATCTGGAGCTGCTTGACAAGGCAAGAAAAAAGTACACAAAAAAAGAGAGGAAAAGAAAAGAAGGGAAGAGAGGAGAGGGAAGAGTGCCAGGGTTCCATGCCTTTTGCCTTCTCTGTTTAAGTGGATTTGAGGAGATTACGGCGGAGTGTTTAGCATGTTTCGCTCAGCATTTGTAGCAGTGTAACAGCCTGTGATGGCTCTGCTGCCCAAATGTCAGAACTAATGAAAATATGAGATGGAAAGGCTGCTTCAACCATTAATGGGAACAGATTAAATTGACGTGAGCATTAAAAGGGCAGGGAGATAGAAACATCTCCCTATCTTGAATTAAAACTGAATTGCTGTAGTGAGAGAGAGCGAGACAGACAAAAGCGTAGAATCAACAAGGAAATTCAGAAAATGGGTTTGTTCACTCAAAAAAATGAAAAATCTTTCATAATTCTGTATACTGTACTCAAATTCTCTACTAACCCACATGTCGATTCAAACCCATATGACTTTTGTGGAACACAAAATTAGATATTTTGAGAATAGTACTGGTCTTTTTAGTACATATATGATCAATTGGGATTGGAGCTTTGCAGCTTTAAAAAGAACAGTAAAGAACAATACAAGTATCCATATGACTTGTATTTATTTAAAAATATTTTTGTATTATTATACACATTAATTTAATATTTAAATTAATAAAGAAACATTATGCAAAAATACCAGAATACTGTAAGATAGATATATATATATATAATTTTAATGAGATTTTATTTTATATAACACCAAATTACAATAATAATATTTATTATTTTGCATTTAAATGATACAATTCAATTCAAGTTTATTTGTATAGCGCTTTTTATGATACAAATCATTGCAAAGCAGTTTTACAGAAAATTAAGTTTCTACAGTATTTAGTAGTAGCTTATCAGTGGTGAATGTCAGTTTATGTGCATATGGCAGAAAGTTTTGGAAAAATCAATTAAAGACGTAGTCAAACAGATGACGAAAGCTATTAACAGCAATTATTATATGATGCAATCACACCTATAGCAAAATTTGGTAGTTCAGTATGTTGTTTGATGGTTAACATCATCTGGGGTCCTCTGAGGGGGTGACATCATCTCTTCTCAGTTGTTCTGGATCCAGACTGAAGCTTGTGTAAATCCGTGGCAAAACAGAGAAGCAAATAGAGACATAATTAGCATAGCTGCTATTCCAACCAAGTAAAATTAATTAGTTTAACCCAGCTAAGAATAATAATGCACATTTGATCAGCTATAACTGCAGTCCAAAATTATGAGATATATTATTTGAATGCTTGGCGAAAGAGATGTGTTTTTAATCTAGATAAATTATAAAGCTTTCATTTTGGTGGAAAAACCTTGGGAAGTTTCTCTTTAGTTAAAAAAAAAATTAATACAGTTCTCATTACAAATTTATCCAGGTATCCAAACATTTAAAATGCATGCATGTGGCTCATACTTCAGGTTGCAAAATATGAAAATGTGTATAAATTAAGAAGAATCACATACTTTAAAGTTTTCTAAAATTATTTACTGAAAATCTTGAACTCTTTTAGAGTTTGTGAGAGAAGCAGTAATGGTTAAATCATGAACAAATCATTCTTTTGACTAGGAACTTTTAAATTAATCAATTTATCTTGTTAACAAAAACCAAAAAGATCAGGCTTCCAAGTCCAACACCGTGAGTCAATAACAGCAGTTAACAGAGTGAAGTGAAAAAATATTGGTGAATAATAACTAAAATTGTGGTCTGTTCATCACATGAATCTATTTTATGAAATATTTGTAATAAAAATTAGTCATGTGAAATGAACATAATATTTGTATATAAGCATTGATTCATATGAGCTATGTTATTATTTGGAAAAAGGTTTCATGGGTTTGGAAAGACATAAGGGTGAGTTATTCATTTTCATTTTTGAGTGAACTATCCTTTTAGGAAATAAATCTCATTTAAGAAAATCCAGGATGAGCCACAGCACTGAAGTTTCCCACAAGGATTACTTTAAAAAAATACCTAATTATCTCTACAACTGTGTAAAGTTCAGTGACATTATGGTATTAAATTTGCCAGCGACTCTGAAATTTGATTGAGAATGGTTGCAATGGGTGAAAATTGCATCATGCGTGTAAGAAAAGAAAGAGACTGTTATGTGAAGTTGAAAACAAGTAGAGTGTATTTTAGAGTGTGACAGACACTGTCCAAGGTGCTGCAGAGTTTGACAAGTTGAGAGAGGTGAGAACGTGCCGGGTGAGCGCTAGATGGAGGGAGTATGGTGGAATGAGCGCTGTCCAAGGTGCTAGTAAGCACAGCTCGCTGATATTAGAGCATGTGGGGAATGCGAGGGTGAGAGAGCTATAGATGGCTTGGCTCTCACTCTAGGCACAAACAGAAGGTTCCAAAGTGTTATTCAGCACAGATGACAGCCAGCCTTCTCTCTCTCACACTCACACACAAGCTCTTCCATCATGTGTGTTTTCTGAAAACAAATCAGCCTTTATCATTTACTGCTGTGGGTTTTAAGTGAGGTTCATGAACCTTATTCTAAAAACAAGTCAATCTGTACAACTGTAGAAACAAAAACTAAAACGGTCCAATTTGTACCATTGATGCTTTGAGTCATTTGTTTCTAGACCTGAACTAGGAAAGCATTTAATTGAACATTTGGTTAAAAAAAATCAATAAATAAAAGTAATGGTACAAAAGGCATTAATTCATCAAAGTTAACGTTTATCTAGTCCATTGTTTTTTGTTTACATTTCAAACTAAACATGAATTATAGTAATAAAACCATAATATATAGTAAATATATACATAGTGTGTGTGTGTGTGTGTGTGTGCATACACACAAACACACATTCACAAATAGAGTATTGTTCATTATTTTGACAATCTAGAATAATAAAGGCTTTAAAGAGCTGAACTGGGAAATTATTTAATAGAAAATATTTGGTAATACAATATTTACAGCACAATACAATGCAATAAGGTTCTATATGTTAACAATAGGTAGTGTTGTAAAAACAAAATCATGATACCAACTGCATTTAATCAGTTAATGTTTTACTTTTGTATAAACTATTAAAAATATATAACATAAAAATTATAAAATATATATAATACTGTATATATATATATTGTTTGTAATAAAACAATATGTACTATATTATATATACAGAAATATTATTAAACTATAATATAAAACAATCTATGTAATAAGTTATGACAAGAAAGATTTATATAAAATAAAATTTGAAAACATTAACCTAGAATATATACAAAAAAAATCTGTTTTTCTTTATGACTTTTGGAGACTTCTGAGAATAGACTGTAAATATGCCTGTAGTTTAAAGGGTTCATGAACTTCATCCACTGTGCTTTGGGTATCCAGTTTCTTGGGTATATTGTTTCTCTTCAGAAAGTGGGTTAGAGGTGGTGCATGTTAATATTGAATTTACATTTTCATTCCTCCTTTAAGACAGTTTGTAAAGCTCTTTAGATGTCATGTGTATATGCCTTATATGTGAATGAGCAAGGATCACAGAGAATCCCTCGCAGCAATTTGTTCCTTTTCAAAATATTATAATAAGTCAAAGAGATTCTTCTTTGTTCTTAAGTGGAGGATTTGGGGGCATTATCTTTCTGAAGTCTCTAGCTGCTCCAGGTCAATGCAAGAATACAGACCATCAGCACAGTGTGTGACAGAACAGGTGCGCAGACGTCCTCTGGCAACTGAATGCTACATATTGAAAATGCAAGAAGTCGGTCATAAATCCCCTGAACAAACATCCTCCAGAAGCTAAACTGAAATGAAATATTTAACAAGCACGTCGATGTGGAGTTTAAGAGATCAGATTCCTACACCACATACAGTAAACCACTGTAGTTTGATAATTGCAACAAATGCTCAATGTGTTTGTGTGTTTTTTGTCTCACAGGTTTCGTATGCACGGCCCAGTTCAGCTTCTATCCGTGACGCTAATCTCTACGTGAGTGGTCTGCCCAAGACCATGACCCAGAAGGAGCTGGAGCAGCTCTTCTCTCAGTACGGACGGATAATCACCTCCCGCATTCTCGTCGACCAGGTCACAGGTATCAGTGGGACCGCTTTTCTCTCACCCTGTGGCATGCAAACAAACAAATTCTCCCATTTAACATAAAATAAATAATGATTCAAAGTTTATGATAAGATTTCACTTTATTGCAGCTTCTTAAAAAAAATTATAGGACAGTTAAAGCCAATTCAACACTGAATAATTTGTTTTCTCCATATTAAATTTAATGAAAGCCAGGCTAATATGGCATTATCTAGTTTGGTTTTGCAAAAACCAGACTTGCACGATTTTATCATTGACATTAAAGATTCATTTTTGTTTTTGTCTGACCGAAATTAAGTGTTTGTAAACTTTTATTATACAATATTTTTTTTGTAGTGTATGCAATATTTAATGGCATGATTTAATGAATTTAAGAGTTTCTGCTCCAGCTTGAGACTGTTTTAGACATTAATTTGTATGAATGAAAATTCTGAAGACCTTTTTTAAGACCCACAGAAACCCTGTATTAGAAACTACACACACAAACTCAATCTTACAGTCATCTTCTGAGAGTAAATGTATGCGCATGTTTGTATTTGACCATAAACATGAATCCCAATCTTAATAATCATCGAACATTAGAAACAAGTCCATGACATGGAGAGACTGATGAGTCTATTTTAAAGCATCCAGTCATCTCCTTGGCCTATCTTTCCTCCAACATCATGAATAAATCAGCCAGGATATAAATGGTCATGGAGCTGGATTTCTTACACATTCAATATTTTTACAACTACATAATTCATAATGGCACTCGCCATGCAAACAATATCGCATAAGCCACAGGAAAATGTACTCCACGTTCTAGTGGTGCCAAACCCTTTCTGAAGAACTGCTGAGGAACGCTGCATGGTCACATGCACACTTCCTCCCTTGGCCTTCCTCCCTTGACATGGATAATTCCTCTGGCCCTGCAAAGGCTCCCCGGGAGAAAAGGGTCAGGCAGGAGAGAGCCTAATGATTAATTAAACCTGAGTTGCTAGTGATTAAGAATCGAGGAGTGTTTTCTTTTTGAAGCTACTGATCATAAAGTTACATGGAGCAAATATTACAAAACCCTACTTTGAAACCATGAACACCAAACAAGGATTCTGCGTGTCTAAAATGAGAGTTGACGTCAAAGAGTGATTAGACATGTTTCTCAAGACCAGTTAATAGTTTAGTTAAATCTCCCATGAATTCAAATTGTCACAGTCACGAGTCACTTACCCCATATCTGAATATTGATATCATTAGCAAAACAGAACATTTTGTATAGGTGCATTTATGGCAAATAAAATGCCATAAATATAAAATTTATTTTTTCTTATGAACTAATTCTTTTAACTGAATCAAAAGATCTACTCCTGAACTAAGTCACTGATACTGAATTTCTGAAACAATTAATGCCTCACTGAAACAAATTAGCATGGAATACCATACACAATTAGCATCAAGTATTTTTTTTTTGCCAAAAATACTACAAGAATCATAAAAAGGAATTAAAAAACTATAATCAGAATCTCAACCAAAATCAACTTCCATCCCTACTCATTAATGTGTAAATCAGTGTGTCAGTTTGGTAGCCCTCACAAAGCTAGCATGATATCAATCGAGATGTTCATTTTCAAAAATCAAGTCAGCATCTGCTACATGCTTCTTAAGGCAAATCTCATTCTGTCATATTCCCCTATACACCACTTTAAAGAAAAACACCGCATCCTGAAATAACATCGAAAGTCATTAATAAAGACAAACACATATGGCATGATAAACTAACAGTGGCTTTGCCTTTCTGGAATAATAATACATCATAAATCCTTGTCAAAAGAATCTTGGTAATAATTAGGGAAGTATTTTCTCTCTTCGCCCTCACAAAAAGGATAATGTATTGCGATGAAAGTCCTCTTCCTACGTGTCTCGTTTATATAACTTGTTCCCTATGGTGTGTCTGTTTGTTTTGAGTTTATTGGGAAATGTGACTAAATTGCAGGGATTTGAAAAGCTATTGAGTATTTGACTGAATCCACGGCATGAGTACTTAAACCTACCATGTAACCTAAGTGAAGTATGATAGGTTTGGCCCTTTGATCAATAGTCAAATATTCAGAGAGGCTCTGCCGAGCCTTGCCTAGCAGTCAATGCATGTCCCGTCAATGAGAGCAAATACAATTGATCCATAACGCCGGCTCCTACAAGCTGCGCCTCTTAAGTGAAAAACGACTGCGCTCCCATGAGCTACTTGTAGAAATCCCTCTTTTAAAAAGCTATGCTTTCTCCTCTTCCACAGCCTTTTCTTTTCTGCTCACTGATATTTTCCCATGACTTGAATTCCATTAAGTATACAATGTGAGCGCACTGTCAGGAACGGTTAGAAACACAACGTCAAAATGCATTTAAGCCAACGTTGCATGACGAGTGTCCAAATCAAGGCCTGTGGAACACAAAGGATCTGTGATGTATACAATGAATCAAGATGCTTCACCAGACATAGCTGGGCATGCCATGACACCGCTGCCTTGACCTCCAGTTACACAAGGACAAAAAGACAGATTTATAGCAGTGTGCCGGCAGAACCAGGCAAAGATCGGCTCAAGTCTTCAAAGACCTCCCTTACTGAGCCTTGTAACGGCAGCAATTAAAAGTTACATAAAATGAGGACGTCAATCTCTTTTCTCTGATTAGACAGAAGCTACGGCAAAGAGGTGTAGGCTTTTTTCCTCATAATATATTTAGCGCACTAGTTTAATAAATGTTCCATACAGTTGGCACAGCCACTTAAAAGTGAGAGAATGAGAGACAACGGAGAGGTGCTTATGTTCAGACAGAGGAGAGAAGGCTTTCATTAACAGCCGAGCTTTTCTGAGCTTTCCCTTTTCCCCAGAGGACTCTCTCTCTCTCTTTCACTTTCTCTTCCGTACACAGTAAGTGTCGAGGACCAGAACAGTGGGCGTGCAATGGAAAGCGCTTTGTCAGGCTGGCTATGGCGGTCTCTTGCCACTGTTTCTTGTGTGCTCGCTCTGTGTGTCACGGTTATTATTAAACTCAGCATTCTCCAGCTTCATGTGTGCTGAGCTGAGATAAGTACAGGTAGAAAGTTATGTAAGGTAGGAGTGATTACCAGGAGAATAGTGCTGTTAACTGGCACATTGTAGCCGTAACTCTGTTCGGTTCATGATAAGCGCTAAAAAGGAGCTAACGGTGCCAGTGTCTCCAGTTTTAGCCCGACCGCTCGCTTTGTTCAGGCAGCCTGTTATAGAAACGGCTGCAGGCTCATTATGGTAATGTCAGGGAAGCGAGGAGAAAAGAAAAGAGTAAAGCACAGTCAACATTGAAGCGCCATTTGCATTTTTAACCGTTAAACTGCAAGCTTTTTCTGGACCCTAATTTTAGCGATTCTGCAGGCGTCTGATAGATTGTTAGCTGTTTGCTGAGTTGCAGCCTGAATGACACCGGTCAGCACTATTTCTACCCGAAGAAACCGAGATCCCATCACGATTTCATTATAGTTGTGTTAGTCCACAGTGCTAAAAACCTCTGGATTGAATCAGACTACAGACTACCTGCCCTACGGCTCTACATTGTTTTTTTTAAAGGTGTGATACAAAAAAGACTTCCAGAGAACAAAGGGAAACAATAGACATTAGTTTAAAACATTAGTTGGCTGTTTAACAATCATCAAACCCATGATTCATAATTATATGCAGGTATGTGAAAAAATTTTAAATGAAAAAGTGGCCGCTTTTCAATTTACAATTTTTTTAATAACTTTGAATTAAAAAATTGAATTGGAATGACAGGAAGAAATTCATGAATTAAAATTACACAGTGTGTTGTGAAAAAAAAAAAAAAAAACATTATTCCACTCTTGCCCACAAAAGATAATTTATTAATGTAAATGAAGTACAATATCTATAAGAAATTCTATAGATATCTGTCTGTAAGGCCTGAAACTTCTATAATAAAAATTCAGTTCAATTTAAGGAACTTTACCAGAATTTAAAGGCTTTCTTAATTCAATTATAAATGATACAGTACACGACCCTGATGTTATGAGTTGTTATGGCAAATGCTGCCTATGTTAGGAATTGAATTCTAGCATTCTACTTATGGCTGGAATACACTACAGAAAACACGGATCATTATACACTTACCCACTTTGTAATAGTCAGAGAGGAAAAACTGGCCATCATACACTAACGCCCAATCCCAATTCTACCCCTTAGCCCTTCCCCTTTCCTCGATTCTTGATTCTCTTTTGGTTGGAGGGGTAGGGGTAAGGGGAAGGGCCATATAGCCCTTCTAATGAAGATTTTTCGGGACCACACTTCAAACAAAGGGGTATGAATTATCTCGGCAAAATGGCTACTACAGAGAACAAAAAAAAAACATACATGTAAGCTTTATTTATGTTACATAAATAAAGATTTTAACGAAAAGTAATCATTTGTTTTATGTTACATTCAATTTTGAGTTCATATTAATGGCCATGTTACTCAAAGAAATGTTTGCAAAAAATCGCTAATATTTGCTAACATCATATCATTACAGACTGCATGATAGTGCCACAGCATATGTCTGATCAGGGCGATAACTGCCATAGACATTGATGGGGGCTAATCCCCCCAATAATTAGAAATTGCTAAAACATTTTCTCAAATATTGCCTATTCGAGAGAGAGAGAGAGAGAGAGAGGGGTAGGGGAAGGAGAAGGGGTATAAAATAGAATTGGGATGGGGCCTAAATGACTGAGGATCACACACTACCAGACTTTAAAGATGTTCCGATCACAACAAACCCACACAGAAACATGCACATTGTTGCTACGCTTGACAAATGAAAACAAAATGTGTTATAAAATCTGCTCAAAATATCAAACATGTTTGATATCCCCTGACTGGATGGATTCATAGCCTGAAGCTAAAAAATCGGAGTCTGTGACTATGTGATTTTCTATGAGATCTGTCAACAGCATACTGGCTCAAACTTCCGGCAACTGCTGTTGACTTTTCCAAACTGTAAATTGGCAGAAAATTGGGAAAATAGCGTATTCCACCTTACTAAATACTGAGCATTCTATACTGAATGCAGTTTACTTTAAACAGCGTCTTATACTCCTGCATACTGTGCATATATAATACAGTGCTGAAAAAGTAGCATGATTTTCCAAATAAAGCCATATCATAGGTTTGGAAGGACTTGACCTTTAACCTCTGAGTCTGTGTTTCGCAACGACAGCATTCAGAGAGAGCATGGTATATGAAGATTCCATCAAAGGAAACTGGTTTCAGATAGGCTTCCGAGTCACATTAATGAGCTAAAAAGAACTTTAAAGCAAATATTTAGTTACTACAATACTTATTTCTAGAAAGAAATGGAGACATATGTAATAAAAAAAAAAAAAAAAGATTTGATAAAAAGATAATGTTGTTTCTATTTATTCCACCAACTGTCAAACTGCACGTTGTGGGAGATATGGAGGATACATCTCTGCTGCCTTCAAAAGCAATTAAGGCATTATAGTAGACGGGATATTACCAGACATTGGATTTCGACATGTCTTGATGCCTTCCTCTCCCCGCTTTCGGACTCAGCCAGTGTTTGTGTTCAGCCTAAACAAGCAAAAGCAAAGATAGCATATAGTTTAAGTCAGATCCATCAGTTCATTCCTGCACACTTAAACTGACAGACAGAAACAAAAAGTCGTCTAGTTTTGGATCAAAATTTTATGAAACGGAATGTGTAATCTCTTTTATTTTTAGATACTTGAGCTGTTGCATGTCAAATATCTTCTAGACAGAGAGAGGAACAGAGAGAGGAGGTGTCATTCCCAGTTTCCTCTCTCTGCTCCACTTTCGAAGGATTCTGCTTTGACCTCAACATCACTCCACGGTGAGCACGAAGCTAACTGTGCATCCTAAACTCTCTGGAATAATGCATGCTTTTCGTTCCTCGAGCCTTTACTTCTGACAATCTAATTAAAGAGAGCAGGTTTTAGGAAGGGAGAGGGAAAAGTGAAAAGCTGTCAGGAATGACTCACGCTGCTAGGGAAAGAGAGTAATGCAGCCGCAGTCTGAATGAAAGCTCACTGCATTGAAAAGATTGTGTGCAAATATTTGTTTGCAGAACGGAACACATCAAAAGACACTGATTTGAATAGACAATCAGGCAGCACAACAGAAAACATCAATACTAGCGGTTGACAGCTGAGAGAGTGAGAGGAGAACGAACTGACAATATAGAAAGCAGAGAGCAGACACACACGCTCGCACACAAATACGTGTTCATTGTATTATGCAAATTGCCCTCTTGGCAAGTCGTCTCCACATGCACCTCCTCAGAGCAGAAGGATCGTCTCATTAAAAACTAACCCAACAAAAGAACTCCCAGTAAGCCAGGCTCTTTTAAATGTTACTTTCAGGTAGCGGTCAAAAACATTGCCTTGGAAACGGCAGAAATGTCGCGGACAAGCTTCATGCCATGAGGCGGCGTGTGGCCGTCAGCTGCCGCAAACCACACAGCTTGAGGCCGTCGCACACACGCGCTCAATTTCCACACCAGCAGGGCGACAGCATCTCCACACAATATCACCATCCTCTCATGAAGAAAAGAAAACAAATTACATGTCTGCCTGACAGCCCAAGAATGCTGGCCGGCCAATAGAATCTCCCCGTTCCATCGTGCCTCATTTGCATAATGTGACACCAGCAATTGAATCCGTCACACAGGTTGCATATCTCTGTCATTTGTCGTTTTTTGACGCCGAATCATTTTCGGTCGCTAAATATAGAAATGAATCATTCTGAATGAAGGTGTGCAAGTCAGGAAGTGTGAGCATTTGTGTGTTTGGTGCATTCAAGTCATGTTGGAAAGACATGTTTTAACACACCAAGGCCACCAAACCAGAGGGAAGGACTTATAACTTTCTTTTTATAGGTGTAGTTCACTCAAACTTAACATTTTTGAAAACAATTTCACCCTTAAGCCATACAAGATGCACGTAGATGAGTTTCTCAGAACTTATTTGGAGACACGTGGCATTGCATCACTTCCCCAATGGATCCTCTGCAATGAATGGGTGCAGTCAGATTGAGAATCCAAACATCTGATTAAAACATCACAATAACCGACAATTAATCAACATGATTCCAACATCTTGTGAAGTGAAAAGCTGTGTGTTTATAATAAATTCATTAAGGCCTTTTAATTTTAAACTCTTGCTTATGGCCAAAATCCATAATAACTTTTCCTCCAGTGAAAAAGTCCATGCCCTGTTGTCTTCTCACATCAACATTTTGGGTTGTTTTCAGATGAGGAAACTTTTTTTCACTCATAAAAAAAAGCAATGGTTTGATATTTTAATGATGGATTATTTTCTTGCTAACACAGCTTTTTACTTCACAAGACATTAACTGATGAACTGGAGTCATGTGGATTACTGTGATGTTTTTATGAGCTATTTGGACTTTCATTCTGACGGCTCCCATTCACAGCAGAATATCCATTGGTGAGCAAGTGATGTAATGCTACATTTCTCCAAATCTGTTAGATGGCCTGTCAAATTTTGGGTTTTGCTTCTGAGTTGGGGGTGAGAAAATATGTCAGATGCAATGGAAATAGCATCTGTTTTTTTAAAACTCTAGCTGAAATTTTTGTAGAAAAGGTTAATCACCATCTTCCTCCAACCAACCACTATAATTATGACTTTCCAACTCATAAAAACAAACTTTCCAAGAGGACTTGAACATATCATTGATGTTGTTGTTGCAGGCCGGATAAAGCCAGTAAGTGTATGGTGTGTTGTTTCTGGTGTGCTGGCCCCACAGGTGGCTCGCGGGGTGTGGGTTTTATTCGCTTTGATAAGAGGATAGAAGCGGAGGAAGCCATCAAGGGTCTGAATGGACAGAAGCCCTCAGGTGCCGCTGAGCCCATTACAGTGAAGTTTGCCAACAACCCCAGCCAGAAGACCAGCCAGGCGCTACTGTCGCAGCTGTACCAATCCCCCAACCGCCGCTACCCGGGTCCTCTCCACCACCAAGCGCAGAGGTTCAGGTAAATACAGTCAGTCTACAATAACAATATGTATATTTCTTTACATAGCTTCCTTTGAACCTCACATCAAAATTGATGGAATAGCAAGGCAAAATAGGTGTCTGGATTGTGAAACTGTTACCTGTAGAGCTCAAGTCATGTGTGTCACGTCACTACCAAGGAATAGCTGCTCCCAAAAATCTGCAGAAACAAAATGAGATTCAGAAAAGAAACCGAAGCAAAGGACTGATAAGAGACAGTGGGGTTCTGTCGTTCACAACATCCCTCTGATTTCTTTTTCTCATACGCCATCCTCCCCTTCTTTCATTTCACATCTGTTCCTTTCATTTCAGTTCAGCAGGCCAGCAATAACTTCACTCTGGCAGCTAACACCTTTACAGCCCTGGGCAGCGCTTCTCAACCATTTTAAAGGCGATGTGAAGTAAATTCTCTCCGCCGTATCCCCTCACTACATATTTAGTTAGTCACAGACAACAATAACAACACCTTTTGATCCTGCCGTTGACTTGCTAGGACTTTTCTTACAATCTCCTTTCCTCGCAGGCTAATTCACATTAGCTATGAGTCATGTCTTATGAGTTTCGAGCTGGCGAAGCCTGCCAAAATAGATGAGGCCATTTTGCAGTGAAAGTTTACTGCTTAATAGCAGCAGATATCAACTCACAATCAAGCAGACATTGAATATAGTATCAATGTTAGTTTCAGCCATTAAGCAAACTGGTACATCCAGCAAGGATGTATTCAATTAACAAAAAGTGAAAGTAAAGACATTCATAATATTAAAAAGAAAAATTTAATTAATGCTGTTCTTCGGAAAAATCCTTTATTTTAAATAATCCTTAAAAACATATTAGTTTCCACAAAAAGCTCTAATATTTAATAATACAGTTTTACAGTATTTTGCTGAAGTAATTACAGCCTGACATCTTTCAAAAACAAAACAAATAAAATTGTACCAACCCCAAAATTTTGAACGGCACTCCAAATCAATAAAGTAATACATAATGAATTTGAAATATCAGTTTCTCACAAAAATGCAAACCATGGATCATAGAATGTGCAAACCGTTCAAGCATCTATTCTTTATATTTGTGTGGATAGGTTTTTAATTTGTGATGTTTTTATCTTCTATTGGTCAAACACCTATTTTACTATACAAATTCTCAGGTCAGAGTTCACCTAAAAGTGTGTGTTCACAATCGTATGAATGGAAGCATAATGGACTGCAGTATGCAGCTCATAACCATTCAAAATACGTAATTTATCAGTTATATCATAAATATAAAATACTTTTACAGTCTATCTCCTCTAGATACGTGAATCGTTGGTGCGATGTTTACTTTTAAGCAAAAGATCCTTTGTTTAGACAAACAGGACTCGTCAAGCAATTAGCACTGCAAAGTAATACTGCTGACAGAAATCAGTAATTAATTCCTCATACATCACAAGCACTTATTATTGAAGAGATCTGAAAAGGATGAGTCCCATTTGCATGTATTAGTCGGCCTTACAAAGGCCTAATTGTGTTGTGTGTGTGTTTGGAGAGGAAGTGTGAAAAACTGTAGGCCAGGTTGAGACACGCCTGCATATATCTAACATATCGTCTGCTCTTGCACCTCAGACCCCGCTCTTCAATTAACTCATTTACCCACAACTCAACCTGCCTCCCTAATTGGCTAATTGGCATCTTAATGACTCGACACGCTGAATGTCCTCACTTTTTTTTCATAGAGTTCATAGAAGGCAGAGTCACCAACTGTTGACCACTCTGGAGAGGGAGGGCCAGCATGTGTACGTGTGTGTTTTGTTTGGAGAAGTTAAGTTTGAAATGTGAGAAAGCAGTAATTAGCCCTGTCAGCCATCTTGCAGCAGTTTTAATAGGAAATGAGATGATGACGAACCGAGTGAGGGATGAAGGTCGCAGAGTAGCCAAACAGACGGGAGCCTAAAATGAGAATGACTGATGGGGAAGGAAAGCGTAATACACCGACCTGCTGGGTCACTGGGGCTAATAGAGAGACCGTACAAGAAAGAAACAGCAAGAAGAAGAAAGGGCACTCCCAGTTAATGCTGCATTACATCCTGCCTCCAACTTCATTGAAATGTCATTTTATATTAAAGTTTTCTGGTATGCTGAAAGATGGCCCCAGACCAATTTCATCCATAACACCAGCATATTATCTGCACATGTTCAGACACTAAGATTCATTCTTTATAATTCACTCTGAACTCAATCTGTTTGTATGATTCATTTGTTTCTCTTTTTGAGTTTTGTTTTTGATTTGCTCATATTCTTCTTAATCATTCTTTAATTGTCACTATAGAAATACATTACAGTATTGCAATATACATTCAAAATATACACAAATTCTCCATTTTACTGTATTATGTAACCAATAAAATAAAATAAAACGCCTTGATAGAAATATGTATATATTACATGAATAAATTTTAGCTCCTATTTTTAAGGCATGGCTTAGGGTTATTCACAGCAACTTTAAAATATAAACAAAATATATTTTTTATATTCATCATATTAGAAATTATAGCATACACAAATATAAATAAATACAAGTGCATTATAAATCATCCTTAATTTAATTATAACTCCCCACAAAAGTACATACAGTATATATATATATATATATATATATATATATATATATATATATATATATATATATATTAATTGATCTAAATAATTAGAGTCAATCTATTGCAATTATATGTTACATAAATGATGTAGTGAATAATATTTTAGGACTGCAGCACTGTTAGGCTAGATAACTGGGTGGGCATTCAAGTGGCCTCCTGTCACCATTAGTGCTGCTGCAAGTCTGCTGTTCTTTGGATGTATGATTGACTCTGTGAGATGCCTGATGGGGCAGCACAGTGTAATGGCCCATCGCTAGATGGGCGTCTTCCTTCAGTGAGACAGGGATGTAGCATTAGTTCCACTGAGTGAGTCAACCATCTGCCTGGCATTAACCCCAGAACCCTCCTTCTCTTTACAGGCTGGACAATTTGCTTAATATGGCCTATGGCGTTAAGAGGTAATTAAAACTTTACCGAATGCCAGATGTCCATGTTTGACAGTATGATTTTTTCCCCCTTCTTTTTGAAAATCACATGCATTTCAGTTCAGTTCAAGGTTTTTTTTTTCTCTTTAGTTCCTTTGCCTTTTTTTTTACTTGTTTGTGTTTTATTTCAACCTACCAATCTGTAGCCCTAAAAGTATAAGTATCTTTTATCATTTGTAGTGTTTGATTATGATGATTCAAAAAAAATGTATGAGTTCCGTTTTGGTATTTTGTGTTTTATTGTTGTGTAGCTCCTGTTTTGAAGGGTGGCCTCCACAGGATTCAGGGGCTGAAGCCATACCTCCGTCCAGCTCAGGGTTACACACTGCTAACAATTTAACAAAATTATGTATATTCCCAATGCATAACATATAACAGCTAAAATGCATGGATCAATGGAAGGCTATTATGTTTTTCGTCAACTTGTTTCCATTTTATTTGTTGGAATGAGCTGGTCTAGAGCGAGACGGAGGGGGTGACAGCTCGCCTGGATCCCTGCAGGAAATGTAGTGTTTCACTGCAGGTTTAGGAGCCTCTGATCAGTTGGGTTTGCTCATGTTCTTTTGCTTTGTGCTGCTGTGGATGTAGTGAAAAGGCTTCTTTTGAACATGTTTTAGTGCTTATGACATTTTGTTGCATATTTTAGTATCTATTCAAACACTTTGATGTCCCTCGAACACTCATGGCTAAGATGGAGGGAGTAGCATGAAAGGTTGTGCATTGTGCACGTTTCTTTTTTTTACAGATACCTCTCTGTTAGGACTAAAGGCTCCACATTTACTAGATTTCTCCTCTTTCTAGAAAAGTCCTTTGTATTTTGCCACTGGCTGATCAGAATCTAACGATTGTTGTTCGAAAGAAAACATGCATTTTTGTGCAAAATCTGTCAAGTAACGGGAATTGCAACAATGAAACAGGATATGCAAACGAGGCATTGGCGTCTTTCAAAACAAATGATGAGACGAAAGATTCCTTTTTATTTACACTCACTGCGATCAGCTGTCAAATAAGCCCGTCTGACTCAAGAGAGGGAAAATTTAGAGGAGATGAAACCGACGGGGGGGACAGGGAGGCGTTGTGCTCACAGAACACACCGTGGAAGGTAATTAATGAACAAAGACCAGTCTGAAGAAGTTTGCATTACTAGGTGAAGGTGGGCAGCTTAGAAGGGTGGGATGGCTCTAGGTCAGTCACTTGTTGCTATGCAACTCCTCGTCCAACTGTTCGCCTTAGTTCGAACAACAGACAGCGCTCGGCCCTGCCCTAGTAGTCACCAGACACCTCTGTGTCAGCAATCCGCTAGTCCGACCCTCACCCACTCGCCCCCAGCAGATGACTGGCATTCAAATTACCACAAAGCCATATTCGATGAATAATGGCTACAGATTCATTATTTACACAGAAATACCAGCATAATTGAAGTCATGAGATGGTTGCTTGTAACAAGCTGCAAAGTGAGCTGACTTACCATTATACCCTTCATTTACATAATGAGACGCAAGCGACAGGACACAAAAGCGAAAGAGAGAGACAGATGTATTGACTCTGCCAGGACGAACGGGCTAAAACGCAGATGAAACGTCTGAGTAATTCTTGGCAGAACAAAAAGCAGGGAATTGGCCGGCCCTGTAGTCCGTGCAGTGCTATCGATCACAGTCGCACACTGCGGAGCGGCAGAGGGTGTGGGTGGAATACACTCTGTTCCCCGTGCTAGCTGGCTGGAAAGTGCCGCTTCCATTTTCTGCCTGCTGGCAGCTTCCTATCCCCCTCCCCAAACCTTTCTGATTCGAAGACGACAACAGCAGCAAAGTGGAAATCTCAATTAAAGCACATCCCAATAATGCCTATAGTCATTCCTTGAGAGGTGGCACACGAAATGAACCTTTTATCCAATTTACCTTTTATTTAAAGTGGAAATTTCCTTTAAGCGGAAATGCAATTAAGTGAAATCAACTGAGCATTCAAATCTCTGTATCATGAGGGAGGAAAAAAAAGCAAGAATGGAAAGATTACAAGGAGAATGAGAGCAGATTTACTCGGTTGCATGGAAATCTCTGATGAATTTCGAAGGTATTAATGTGCAGAGTTCCTGTAATTTATTTCCGCAATAGATCCTACGTCTCGGCACCCATCGCTTCGACGGGGCCTTTTCACTCAGCATTAAAAAAAAAACCTCCAGTTGCCTTTTGCCTGAAAAACAAGGAGCAGATATTTAGACAGGCTGAAAAGATTGTGGCACTGAAATTGTTAGCGTAACCCTTGATGTGTCAGCTAGAAGTTTAACTAATATCAGCTTGACTTGAATTGACAGCATCTTCCTCACTCTCTCTCTCGTCCTGCAGGTTCTCCCCCATCACCATCGATAGCATGACCAGTCTAGTAGGGATGAATATCCCCGGTCACACAGGAACAGGCTGGTGCATCTTCGTCTACAACCTGTCGCCTGACTCGGACGAGAGCGTCTTGTGGCAGCTCTTCGGACCGTTCGGCGCCGTCAACAATGTCAAGGTGATCCGCGACTTCAACACCAACAAGTGCAAGGGGTTCGGCTTCGTCACCATGACGAACTACGATGAAGCGGCCATGGCCATCGCCAGTCTGAATGGGTATCGGTTGGGTGACCGTGTCTTGCAAGTGTCTTTCAAGACCAACAAGACCCACAAGTCCTGAACTCCCCTCCCATCACTTGTGTAGCTCCTTACAGCTCCTCTAATACTAAAAACCCACCTCTGCCCACTCAGCTACTCAAAACAGGAACACACCAACCAACAAACCCACAAAAAGAACCGGATATGGCTTATAATATAACTTTGGACCTATAAGCCAATGTTGCCTAAGTATTACAAAATGACAAATTGAGAATATTCATTATTTGGAGACCCTGGAAGTGGTACAGGGATTCTGTTGTATATCTTCTTGAGTTCTTGTGGTTGTATTTACTTTAGTCTTTTTTTTTCTCTGTAAACAGTAGCAAAACCAGACCGCCCTTATTTTGAAGAAGAAAATGTCCTTCTTTAGATCGAACTCTCTTGGTGTCGATTCAGGATTTTTTCTTTCTTTTTTAAATCCGGATCCACTGTCGTTAGAATAATGCCTCCCTAGTAAGAGAACAGTAGGGGGCTCTTTTTAAAAAAAGAAGAAAAAAAATCAGTGATCATTCATTCATTTGTTTTGGTGTAAATTATTAGAAATCCCCAAAATGAATTGACAGGGATGAGGCCATCCCTTTTCTCTAATGCAGAAGATGTTTCTAGCATAGTTTTGGTTTTGTACTGCAAACAAAACACACGTCTGTCCTCACGGGGGATTCAGGGGGAAGGGGTGAGGGAAGGGACGGGCTAGCGCTCCTGATGACACGTTGCGTCAAAAAAAAAAAAAAAACTACACACACACTGTTGCCAAAGAGAAAATCTCTTTGCTTGAAAATGCGTTTAGAAAAAATGAAAAATAAAGAGAAAGAAGATCTATTTTTATAAATAATGATTCAAATAATTATTGAAGAATTTTTACAAGAATCTGGATTTGAAAAAAGAGAAAAATATTTTGACTGGCTAATTAGGGACGGGGGGAGGGGTCAGGTGCCACCTTGTCTTGTTCGTTCTGCCGTGGTACTTTTTAGGATCCAAGGTCGTTTGTTTTTCGGGGAGAACCTGATTGGCGATGGAAGAATTTTGTAGATGGAAGAATTTATCAAGGGATGCAAATTCAGGCAGGTAATTTTTCATAGCAGTAATTATTCAACAGCGATACCCAATAGGAGATGTAGAGGGGTCTTCCCAGGCCAATCACATCTTCACAGTCAAGAGCCCAAAGCAAGGCCACTCATCGTCCACTCATTTATGTTAGACCATCCGTCTTTGGGATATAAGTAATAAAGATATACACGCGCGCACACACACTTCTTTCTCCATTCGGACGACATATACATGGTTATGTTTAATTCGCTATGATTTTGTGATATCGCATTCGAGATGTACTTCCTTTAGCGATCAACAGTAGGTGCTATATTACATGGTTCACATATCTTAAATATCCAACTTTGTTGTTCTTCGTGTTGTTTAGAGAGAAAAAAAAGAAAATTTCGATGTTGGCATTATATTAAGCTGCTGTTTTTCTTCTTTCGTTGATGTTTATTCTTTCTTAATCGCCGTCGTCGGTGGCCATCTGGTCTGGAGAAAGCACAGACGAACAAATTTGGGCGTCCACGGCGACGTTTCTTTGGCTTGCTTACTTCTAGGTTATTTGCTGAGTGTACAGCGTTTGTCGAAATTCAGCGATAATTAGCTAGTTCTGTTAGTCTAGTATTTGTTTCCTCAAAGGATCTATTACGACTGTGTCTTTCTTTGTTGTGTACAAATAGATTATATATAGTCAACATTTTCTGTTCCAATATCTATATCTATCTGAGTTGTCACTGTTTTTCGTTCAGGATTGTCTTTTTTCATATGAAAACTTTATGAAGTGATGGTTCAGTTACTTAGAAAAACTCGTGAGGAATCCTGTTTAATATGTTGTCATGTCGCTTGTGAAGATAAAGAAAAAAAAACGCAAAAAAAAGAACAAAAAAAATTGGATCAATTTATTTGATTTACCGCCGCAGCAAAAGAAATCGAACAAAAAGCTTCTTGAGAAAAACCTGTATTTATTTATTGATCGATTGATTGATTGTCTCATTGATTAAATTATTTATTTATCTTGATTATTTATTTATTTACTTGTTCCTTTCTTATGTTGTCTGTGTTTTTGCGTGATTCTGGTACAGGGAGGGGGGGTCTTTCTGAGCTAAAGGGAACAAATGACTAGGGGAGACGCTCTTCCATTAGTCCTGTGCACTGAGAAATTTTAGTACGTTTGTGCTTTGTACCAATATATCAAAATTACAATACAAAAAAATTTAAAAGTCAAAAACGAAAAAAATGTCAAGAGGGTTGGTGAGGCTCTTCCCTTATTAATAGAAACAGTTACTCGCTATGCATAACCTAGCCGATAGTTCAATTTGCTATTGCTTTTTTCTTGTCTTGTTAAACATAAATCTTTAAATCTTTTTCAATAAAGTTTAGTCTTAATAGAATGTTATAACAGTTGTTCTGGTTCAATATAACCTGTGATAAGTTTGTGTAGTTTTAAAAGCCACTTCCCGCCCTCCCTCCACACACTACCGTTGCTTCGTGATTAAACTTTATGCAAAAATGTGGGTCTGAAATGTAGTTTCTCATGGATCTCGACGACGTTCATGTCAGGCTTTGCTGCCCTAATTTGATTGATCGATATGTGTCCATTGTTTTAGTATGATTCATCAACTCATCTGAACTGTAACCTTCATTTAAATCACATTGATACTCCAGGAAAAGGAGAAAAGTATAAAAAGCATTGACTCTGATTGTACTGGTTGAACAAAAATAGCTATAGCAGATAATATTTGATAGATGACACCTGTTATATATTTTCTAAGATATAGTCTATTTTGAAAGGTAAACTTCCTGAATGGAGAGCTCGTCTCTTGTTAAGTCGGTTGTGAATGCTGGAGAGCGGAAAACAAAAGTCACGTTCATGAGCTGTCTTACATTCCTCCAACTCTAATGCCATCCATCCTCCTCTGCTCCGTCTCTAAGGAGGCGGCGGCGGTGGTGGCGGCACGTCCCTTCTCAAACCCCACTACGGCTGGGAGTTTGAATTATGCAACGACCCCAGTAGAATTTTGTTCTGATGTACGAACAAATTTCCTGCATTACGTCCTCCTCTTTTGGTTAATGGCATCACCCTCCGCGTGTCTGAGTGTGGATGACTGCACAGGAGAGCATCTAGGACGCGTGAGAGTTTGCGGGGGTGTTGGAAACGCGGGGCCGTGCCTCTATAGTGCGTGCCCATATCGCAGTGTCTCTCCCCCTGTAGCACCTTATAGTGGCAGCCTGCCAATAGGAACCCATCAGCCAGTAGTGTAGGAGGGAAGGCAAAGTGAGGAACAAGGCTCTTGTCATAATTCATTTTCTCCTGAAATGTGTTTGTTTACTATCTGAAAAATCTATAAATCTTTAAAGACAAAAAAAGATGAAAAAAAAAGAAAAAAAATTGTTCACCGGACCAAGCTGGTCTCTCCTACTTATGTTATTACTTATCTATCGATTATTGATTATTGTTACTATGATTAATATTATTCTCATTATCCTTATTCTTATTACGAATCAAATTACTGCGATGAATGACTTCATGTTATCCTTGCTAGTTTAGGTCATTTCTGAAACTGGAAACAAAATATGGAAAAAAAATACTTGCTGTAAATGTTTTTTTCTTTTTCATAAAACTGTTGTGTTTGAATTATTTGTACTTTTGAATGTTGGGACAATAAAATAAGGTGTTGAAAGCTGTGTGCTGCCATGTTGTGTTCAATGAAAAGAGGCTTGCTCCTCGTGTAACATGAGGTGATTTAACTAATACCCACTAATGTTTAAAATATTCCTGGGAAGTTTCATTTTCTCAAGACCCCGGAGGCACCAAATGTCACTTGAGCTGCACCTTTTTGATAAGAATTTGATCAGTTATCCCAATGAGCGTGAATGCCAGTGTTATAACTCACACAAAGGCTGAGATTGGCAGAGAGGCACGGAAACTTCCAGTAGGTTTATTATTCCATTAAGCAAATTCTAGGCTGTACTACAAAACAGACAGATGTGATGTAGTGAGACATGAGAGCACAGCGCCCCCTGTTTCCTTCCTGGAGAATTACTGCAGCTCTCTGCCCTTACTACAAGCAGCCATGCTTTCAAAACACACACAGTTTTTAATTAAAAAGCTTTCATGAAAAGCAAATAGTAGTAGAGTATGTGACCCTGGACCACAAAACAAGTCATAAGGGTCAATTTACAAAATATCTTCATTGAAACATGATCTTTACTTAATATCCTAATATTAAATCAATAATTTTGACCCATACAGCTTATTTTTGGTAATTGCTACAAATATACCCCAGCGACTTAAGACTTATTTTTTGGAACAGGGTCACGATATGGTAAAATACAATGACATTTAATTTTTTAATTACACTCTGTTTTAAATCTACACTCACATGAGGGGAAGAGTCCAGTCACATCAGTCTTCTAGAAAAAACTTGTCTTCTGGAATCAATAAAAACAATAACAATAAAAGTTTTCAAGTTTATCTAAACAGAAAAATTTAAACAAACAATATAATAACACACTACATTACAGACACAACACAACCACAGAAAACAGTATATACCAGAAAACAAGGATAAATGCTGGGACATCAGAGGCCAAGTACCAAGTTTTGTGTGAACTAGAATTGAATTTGTATTGCGGAAGTAAACAGGATACAGAATTTGAATAAAGCATTAAATGAACTAAAAACCCAAGAAGCATATACAACAGCAACAAGTGTCATTTTTAACTAGAAAGCTTTGACAAACTTTAAGTGATGGATTCACAAAGTTAAAGATTGCTTATAACTTATAATAGTATAATAGTTTAAAAGGCTTAAAGACAGATAAACAGATGTTTAAAATATAGAAAATTAAGAAGTGAATGAACTGCTGAAACAAAAAGCCATATCTTCACTTTAAATGATGGCTTCACAAAGTCTGAAAGTTAAAGATGCTTAAAAACTCTTAAAGTTTAAGGTTTTATAGGCATCACAGACAGATAACCAAACATGTTTTGAAATATACAAATTTTATACAAATATACAGATTTGTATCTATAAACTAAAGTGGAAAAGCACTTAATTTCCCAGAATTCCATTAACTGTGCTAAATTAACTTCCTTTAATTCCAGTTAAACGTTCTGTGAGATATGGTCACCTCACCTCAAATTCCAACTCAAAAAGTATTTTTAAAAAAAAGGAACAAAAACGAGATAAACAGCTTTTGGTGAAAAAGCAGCAGCAGATAAGTCTAAAACGACTAGGATGAAGCAGAGCCACGTGTATAAAATTTAATTTAAATAAAAAGTAAGCAACTATATTTAATTCATTAATCACCCCTGAAATAAAAAGTGCAGCCCTATTCACTGAACAAACAACATTTGTACTGACGTATAACTGGATATGCAATTTGCCTGTGGTGGCATTTATAATATCAAAATGTGGTGTAGGATTCATTAAAGCAAATTAGTATGGTAGTGGGTGCTCTGATTCACCACATGGATGGTTGGCCTCGGTCTGTGGCCTGTGGCCTGTGGCATTGGGGTGGGCTGGGCTTAATGGTGGTCTGTGTCCTTGGAGTGGGCACAGCTCAATGCTGAGCTGAAGGGCAAAAGGGGTGAGGGGTGTGATAGAGCCATCAGGTCGTTCCAAGTCTCTTCACACCGTTAAGGATTTAATGAGGCAAAGCACCATGAAGGAAGAGAATCGGCATCATGAGTCATCTGCCTACTCTTTACAAAATTCCTTGACTACCTACAGTCTCCTATAACAAAGGGTAGGAGATCCGATCCGTCTGATATCGGACCTAACTGATGGGGCTCATATCTTCATTACACAATGGCTTCACCTTGTGAGGTATCTGCTGTGAAAAGACATGGCATGAAGTAATGCACATATCTGCCGTTTTATTGCTGTCTTCCGTAAACATCTGCCATGGTGCCATATGCGACAAATTATTATGCAATGCATCTCACAATCTGACACACATTTTCTCTGAAGATTAGGGGTAATGTCATTCACCATGAAATGGAACATGAATACATTCAACAGCTAGACAGATCTCTCTTGATATGAACATATGACCGTACACACCTGTTGAACAGGTATCGTCACACATTCACCAATATTAAATAAACGCCAGTTGCTTTCAGAGCCTGTTGTGTAAATTTATTTGCATTATATCAACCTTAAGTGTCCAAATATATATAATATAATATAATATAATATAATATAATATAATATAATATAATATAATATAATATAATATAATATAATATAATATAATATAATATAATATAATATAATATAATATAATATAATATAATATAATTAACAAAATGGCCACAAATTTGAAGGCAATTTACTCTTCAAAATAAAAATAAAAAAATTTCAAGTTTATTTCTTTAATTGTGACATTTTTATAATTGCAACTTTATATTTCAAGTTGATTTTATCATTTATACACCATAGATACAACTTTATTGCTCATAATTTCATTTTTTTGTTGTTTTGTTTCTTTGTTAGAGATGAAAAAAAGCATATTCAATACACCTTACATATATTTCTGTGTAAAAATGATACACATAAAATGTACCACTTCTATAACATGGTTTAGTATTTCAAAAGAGCCAGTTATAACTTGATTAAACTGTCTAGTCCATATACTGTAATCTAAAATAATATACTACAAGCATTGGACTACAATGTACATTTCATGAAAGAAATATACCTCTTACATCTACAAATCAATATATCCATCAAAAAGGCATCTTACTCTTTAGTTGTGACTTTTTCACCCTGCTCCATGCTGAGCGCTTCATTAATTCTGCCATGAGGAAGAGCTGGGCAGCTGCAGCATTTCTGAGTTGGACAGTCTGTGGTTTGAGTTCCTCTCACAACCAGACACATATGGCCCGCTGGCTTTGCTCTCTCTGTCTTTCTGTCAGACGGCGTGTGGCCGTTCGCCTCCCTGCTAGGCTCTAGGGGCGAGGGAGAGATGGCGGTTTGGGTGGCAGGGCCCCCCTCTGGCCAGGGCCCAGGATCTGGTGCCTGTTTATTAGGAGACAGACGGCATAGGTCTGCTTCATTCGCTTCATTCTTCAGTCTCAGACCAGGCGGTCCACCATCATCAGTACCACCATCCACTGGCATGGGTCTCCAACTTACTTATCTACACACACACACATAAACAAACACCATTTGTTATAATTTTATAGTTATAAAGTTTAATCGTTTTAATATTTATCAAAAAAAGAATACATTTGATAGTAATTTTGAAAAGTTATGAATTGTACAAAAGCTACAGTAAAAACCTGTAATTGGTTAATGGTAAGTTTCCTTACTATACACAGTGAAAAACTGTAATAGATCTAATCTAATGGGAAATTCTGTGTAATTTTGTATTAAAATACTGTTAAATGTTTTTAGTATAATGCTGTTACTGTTTTTAGAAGTGAAAAAGAACAAGTCGTCTTACATTTTACAGTGGAAAAACTGTAAATTTACCGTGCCAGAATTCTCTATGATAGATCACATTTTCTTCTTAGTTTTTTTCTTACCATTTAGGTAAATTAGGGTTTAATGACATCTTATGTTGTTAAATTAATGTTTTTATTGCATGATTTTATCTGTTACCATGATGGTGTTTTGTATTTGGGTGTATGACAACAGTAAAGTGTAAAATGATGCTACCATATTTTTTAAATGTTAAGTTTTGGAAACAACAGATGCTAATTTTTACTGTAAATTTCACTGATTGTTGATTGTTGTGTGTGTGTGTGTGTGTGTGTACGTATTTAAAAAAAACACTGATTGCTTTATTGTTTTTTAAAACTTTGGACATTTTGCACAAAAAAAACAAATAGCATGGAAAATAAATAGCATTTTTATCCCCTTTAAATCAACACCACTAGAGCTATACCACAGGGGGAAAGAAAGTATGAATGTATGTTTTACAACTGCCACACTATAACTTTTATATATCAGCCTGGTTTGATCTGGTCTCTGATCTGTTGGCAAAAACCAGTTTGAACAGGCTGTCAGATCAGCTAAGACCATCTAAAACCAGCTTAGACTGCATGTTTTAGACTCTTTTTCAGCAAGATTGATACAGATATTTCCATTTTTATCCTTAAACCAGCTTAATTGTTCTGGACCTCATTCGGATTAATTACACGAATTGTTTAAGCAATCCACCAACTAGTCGTGGTTAAGCACAAGACAGAAATAGGGGCCTCTTGTATTTACATTTTATGAGATCAGTATTTCTGGGGAAAGCTTTAATATGAGAATCAGTTAACTGTAAAATCAGCTTGACAAATTATCATGGAGAAAATAGAGAATGGAAGAATGAATTCCCACTTTCAGAACATCCTGAATGGATATAAAGAAACAAAAGCAATTTTGGGTTTCTCTACAAATCTGATCAAGCCCTCTCCCTCTGTCTGATCTCACCTCAGTTTTTTTCTCACCCTTCTGCTCTTTATCTTTCTCTCTGCAAGAGGCTTTGCTCTGGCCAGAAACCCTCTTCACATTCTCCAAGATCAGATTTGAATATCTCTCCTCAGCACTTGCTGTTTTCCACCATCTGTCACATACAACAGTGAAGTCTCTGAGCCAAACCTCCATTCAGAGGCCCATGAATTCTCACTCTGTATTCCAAACACACACACACACACATACACACACTGCATACTGGGGCAAGAAAGATAGCCAGTTCCTAAATCATTCACACACAGCCAGTCAGCATAGTTCATGGACCCAGTTGACTCTGAGCCAATAACACACACCTGCTAGTTCTGAGACATTCAACATCAAACTTTCCTCTACTTGATGGAGGTTTGATGGCTGCATTCACACAGTCAGAGACTGACAACTATTTACTAACAGATGCAGCTCTCAAACTGTCCTGTTCTTAGTAGTCCACTGAAGCAGTATTTTTGTATAAACAAATAACCAAAGGCAAGCTAATTTTATACAGCGATAATCATAAATCATAGCTGTAAATATAGCTCCAAAGAAAATAATTCACATAATGTGAAACTGTATCATAAATTGACAAAATATTTAATAAACATTTGTGACATGTTCTTTAGAGTAACCATCAGTGGCTGACATTAATAATATATTAAAAACACAATTTTACTACCATTCAAAATAAGTTTGCGGTCAGTATGATTTTTATTTTTTATTATAATTTTTATGACAATAAAGGCATTTATTATTTTACAAAATAATTCTATTTGAAATCAGTTCTGTTCTTTTGAACTTTCTATTCAACAAGAAACCCTGGGGAAAAATGCATCACTGTTTCCTCAAAAACATTAAACATCACAACAGTTTTCAACATTGATAATAATTAGAAACGTTTGTGAAATCTTCTTAAATCAGCATACTTTCATGATTTCTGAAGGATCAGGTGACACTGAAGACTGCAGTAATGGCTGCTGAAAAAAGGTCAGAGAGCTCTGGGAATGCATCAAAAATATATGAATTTGTGTTCTGAAAATGAACAAAGGTCTTACAGGTTTAGAACGATATTGTCACGGTGTGGTGCAGGAGAGAAGCACGTTACAAGGAAGATGATGATACAAAGTCTATAATCCACATAGGGGTAATCCATAGGGAGAAGGCAGAAACACATATACTGTACACATAGACGAGACCAGACAACCAAACACTGAACTGAATGCAACTTATAACATTAATTAGGGTAATAACAAGACACACCTGAACATAATGACACAATAAACATGGGACACGGAACACATGGGCTGCATCCGAAAACTTAGGCAGGTGACTTGCTGCCTTGCTGTCTTATCAGGCAATGACTTTGCAGGCAGCGTTTTTTGCCCGACGACACCTCATGAAACGGATTTTGGACAGGCTTCTGAGGCGGAGTAATGGTTTAATGATCTACAGCAAAATATAGAATATATATATAGCTTTGGTGATAACTAAGTTGATATTTCATTACTGCAATTTCTCGCTAGAAATTACATAAAAAGTGGAAAACGTTGTTCAGAAACATACATTTACACACAAACTGACCACCGACCGTAACTTTCAGACGCCATCTTTATTTTTTGGCTTAACTGTCACAGAATGGAACGCACGGGATTGTGGGATATCAAAGGCAGCGAAGGATACATCTATGCTGCCTTCAAAAACCGGCCGGATGAAGGCATCTCAGGAGACAGGAAATGAAGCTGACATTGATTTTGGACGTGCCTTGATGCCTTCCTGCCTTAGAATGCGACCTCCGAAGGCAGCATTTTTCAGTTTTCGGATGCAGCCATAGAGGGAAAACACAACATAATGAGTCCAGGTGCGAGACAGACATGAGGGTGAGTAACTAATGACATCATTTTCATTTTAGGGTGAACTATCCCTTTAAGTTATATTTGTAATATACTTTAAAATAGAACAGTTGTTTTAAATATTCGAAATATTAGTTTAATGTTATTTTAATAATATTTCCCAATGTTTCAATTTTTACTGTATTTTTGTATTTTTATTAAAATTTTATTTATTTGTATCTGGCCTTCAGTTTTGAAAACACCCTGACATAAAACTAATTTCAGTCATGTTTAAACAGGCTGAATATTTACAGAAGGTCAAAGTGAACTAGAGAGCAAAGCAAAAGTATCCAAATTGCTGATGAAGCCGGTGTTGGAGAGCACATTCATTTAAAACGATCATTCTGAAGATAGGATTTAACAAAGCTTGAAATTTTAATGTGCATTCCTTCAGCTTGGGCTGTAAATGTGGCCTGTGGAGTAAAGCTGGAGATAACTCTCTCTCATACCCTGATCTTTTGTCCAACTCTGTGCAATATCCAAACTATCTCCAGAGTAATACCCACTTTTTTTTCGATAAGCCTTGAGATTTTATAGGTGAATGAAAGAGAAAATATATCTTCCGTGCTCAATCGTGATATCAGGGTTTTTGATCCAAACAGGGACATTTCCTTTTTTAAGTGAAAGATGAGATATATGTTGTGAAAAAGCAGATACGTACACAACTGCACAAACACATGCACAGTCCTGCTCCTCTAGTTCATGGGTTTCACACCTGTCAACACTCCTAGTCCAGCCCTGAATCCTCTGTCTCAACTGAGAGTACAATGAATGGGAGACCTGTTGGTAAAGACCAAATATGGCATCAGCTGTCTAAAAACTGCTGCAGGCAAAACATCCAATAGAAACCAAGGGGCAATGATTAAATAAAGAATGGACCCTGCTGTAAATATCAGAGAAGCCTACAGGTACACACAAACACACGGTTCTGTATCCTGACGCTGTCTGTGGCCAAGCTGAGGGGAACCAATCATCAGCCAGCTTGCGGAGTACTGAATTAGTCGTATGTCAATCACAAAATGACTTTAATTTGGCCTGTAATCCACAATGAGAAGAAAAGCAACTAAATAAAGACACAAGCTACACATATACACACATTTTTTTTTTTAAACTAAGGATGTCTACCATCAACTGTTTGCTTATCAAAATTCTTTAAAATATCTTCTTTAACAGAAAGTCTTATAGGATTGGAATAACTTGACGGTGAGTAAACGATGGCAGAATTTTCATTTTTGGGTAAACTAACCCTTTAAAGGGCACCTATCATGGAAAATAAAATGTTTTTTGAACATAAATGTGTGTTGGCAGTGTGTACACAACCACTCTATAATGATAAAAATCTGCCGCTCCTTTTGAATCATAAGCCCATAATTCCCCATAAATCATAAGCAGTGTCTTAGAACAAGCCCATTGCAGAATCTGTCAAATGTGTCACCACATTTTACAGGCCCCACCCATGACCGTTGATGGCATTTAAAAGCAGCATTCAAGTAAGAAATGTCTTCTTTTTAGAGCTACAGAAATTATTATTTCAAGAGCAGTGAGTGATTTTCTGTTTTTATTTCATTGTTTGGGTCATATGGTCATATCTTACGCTTCTATCACTTAATACACAGATCTAATATAAACATGATTTCTTTCCCAGCTGTTTACCCTCACAGACATAACAGACTGTGTTTTTGTAACTTGAGTTTGTCTTTAACAAACTTGTGTGTATTTGACAGTTTAAGCGCAATAAGACATGAAAGAGAACTTAGTTTAGTAGGCTACTCACATGCTGTGTAACAGACAACTTTTTGTGTGTATGTGCGTCGAATGTGTGCACTCAGAAAACCGTATAATCTGATATGTCTTTAAATGCATGATTTCAGCACGATAGACATAATAATCAAAATCAACCAGATTTTTTATTTTGTCAGTCAGATTATATGAGGTAGGAGCTGTAAAGGCACAGCCCTATTCTGGAAAAGGGGACAGGAAGCAGCAGCCAATTTGCATTTAAAGAGACATACATGAAAACAGCCTGTTTCTGCTTCTAAAAATTGGCATAGGTGCCCTTTAACATTTTATTAATAATAACAAATTTTACATTTAACATTCATAATTTCCATGACTACTTTACAGCATTTTAAAATAAAAATAATAAAGAATGAGTAGTTGTGTCCAAACTTTGGACTAGCAGTGTAAGTGGGACACACGACCGACAGCTTCTCTCACCTGTTGAGAAACCTGTTCTCTCCTGCTGTCACTGCTGTCACTGCTGTCTGTCCTCCACGCATCACTTCACTTCTGGGTCAACATCAGCACACCTCCCACTCACCTCCAATCAAACACAAGAAAACATGCATACACATATCTAACACCATTACAGTTAAGTTGTTCTTCATATGTGCTTAAAGCTGTTCAAGTGCACAGTACAGTCCCTATGGTCTATACTAAGTAAAGAACTAAAGGAATAGTTCACCCAAAAATTAAAAAATGTGCTGAAAATGTACTCACCCATCAGGCGATCCAAGCAGTAGATGAGAACCCTTGCTCACTAATGGATCCTCTGCAGTGAACTGGTGCCATCAGAATGAGAGTTCAAACAGCTGAGCCATATGACTCCAGTCCTTCAACTGACAAATCTAGTGAAGTGAAAAGCTGTGTATTTGTGCTAAACAAATCCATAATTAAAACATTTTTAACTTCAAAGTGTTGCTTATAGCTATTCCTAATGTTGCTTTCTAAAGGTAAAAAGTCATCTCATCAGACGAGAAATATGCACAGATCAAGCACCATTTATACTGTAAGCGAAAAGTTGTATAAATCAACATTAGCTATATTTTTAAATTACAAAATTTATAAATTACTAAACCATGTTAATAAATGCCATAAAAAGTTGTTCATTATTACACTAAATCCATGATAAAGTCATATAAATTCCTTTAAACAGTGTAAGAAGCTAAAGTATCTCAGTATAGTCAACTAGTGAAAGCTCTGAGACTACTATAAACACCTTGTAGCGTTTTCTCTGCGTTCAGTGCCCCATGAGCACCACAGAGGTGTCAGGATATATTCGGATGTATTTAATAGCAGAGGTGGGTGGTTGATGAAGTGGTGGCCATTTTAAGAGATCAGGCCAGAACATTGGTGTGAACAAGCCACTCGTGCTTATGAAAAAAGAAAACGAGAGCAGGCAGAAACCTCAGGTCAGCCCCATCATAAACTCTCGGCTGCCGCTCCATATAGGCGAGTGGCCCGTGCTCCAGTGCTTTTAAAACACTCTACCCGAGTCGGGCTGAAGAGGGCCGGGCAGACACGTGGTGTATTCACAATCAGCTCTCATTAGCTTTGCACACCAGCTCTTTCTATCTCGCTGCCTCTCAGCCTGCCGGTCAATTATAATCAAATTGAACGAGTGGCTGAGGAGAGAGTTCAAATCTTGACCCCTTCTGTAGCACTGCCCGGAATCTTGATATGGGTGCTGGATTAAGAACACTACATGCATTGCTAAAAAAGAGGATAGTTCATAGGACGGCGGCATGGAGCAGTGGTTTTCAACTAGTGGGTCGTGACCTACAAATGGATCACAGGTCTGTTCTGATAGGGTCGATAGGGTAAATTAAAATAATAAATACTAATCATACAAAATAAACAGGCCTAGCCAGTTTTCAGTCTATAGACGGTTTCAACGGCAACAACATAAACAAACGTTACTGTGCATGCGCGCTTTTGTGGACCTAACTTAACTTCCGGTAGACTTCCAAATAGAATCAATAACAACAGCCAAGTCCCTCTAGAGTAGATATTTTTTGATGATAAACAAAATATGTTTGCTACGTGGATCAGGCGGACTTAATGAAAATGCAAATTCATTCTTTGCCAGCAGGAGATGTTTTAAAGCATAGACATAAAGCGCGAGAAATAGAGGTTTCCCCAGTAACAGTTGTAAACAAAGCAGAGCTGGTACGCTCACACGCTGCTTTATCAGGCATATAACACGCAAGTCTTCCTTCAGAAATACAGCGATATAAAAACACCTGTGCCTCGTTTTGATATTTAAACATAAATGTAAGGAATTATTATTATTAAACGTGCAGTACATAACGTTACTCATGTTTATTCAACGAAGCCTTTTTGAAAATTGATCAGTTTTAAAATTGTGGTGAGTCCCCAAAAATAACTAAATGTATTGGAAACACATCCCGCAGCACAACCACCTGAGCCCAACTTCAGTCTACTTATCACATTGACTTTAACTGCGTTTGTAGAAGGCACCGCAGCCAGACCGATATACACAACACAGACCGGAAGTTAACTTAGGTCCAGGCGCGTGCGCCCGATGAAACCGTCTATTCCACATCTAGTAAAATTCTGTTGATTCTAAGGTTTGCTTAAGACTACATTTAACAGTGTTATTGAATGAGGAGTATTTTTAAAGATTAACTTTTTAAGATTGACAACAACAAAGTTCATCTAAATGTAAAATGAGCATATACATCCAGTATTATTGGGAAAAAACACTATATGGTATCTTTACAAGGTTTATGGTTTCAGCATCCCTATTTGAATTTTTTTAAATAAAATTTCTGTGCTAAAGTCCCAAATTCATCTGTCAATAAACAGAAGTTAATCAAATTAGACAATGGGCAGTCAGTCAGATTTTCTTTGGAGTAAAATAAAAAGTAATGGATGAATTCATTTGATCAAAAGACAAAATAAAATACATATTTAATGTTACAAAAGATTGATATTGTAAAAAATGGATATGGATATATATAGATATATATTTCTGAAACACTCAGGATACAAGTTATACCGTCACAGGAATAAATTATATTTTAAAATACATTAAATATAAAAATGTTATTATAAATTGTGATACTATTTCACAATATTACTGTTTTTACTGTATTTTTGATCATACTTTATCATGATTTTGATTTTCAACATTACATAAGTAATAATGTGTTGTTTTAACTTAAAAAAAGCAGATAAATAAATAAGTGTTCATGCTTGACTTTAGTTAAGTTGAGCTGGATATTCATAAGAAATCATGAACAACTCTTATACAATTTATACAATAAGAAAATAGGACTCGGCTACATTACATACATGTTTTGTCCAGTGAAATATTAACTGACGAAACCATTAAAAGACATTTAGAAAATAAAACTGTTAATTTTAATGTTTAAATTTAATGTTATTGGCGATGTTAATGAATTTAAAAAATAAAATACACTTTTGTAACAGTTTTGGGTTGCCAACACACCACCAAGAACCAACTGAGAGCCACTACCATAGAGTATCTGCTCAAAAAAACACAATCTCATAATATTGCAGGGTGCATACAGGGGTTCATCAACCATCAACTACACAAGCGTGATGCCAAAAACATCTGGAGCATTCACGAAAGCCATTTCAGCTCATTCTTAAACATATTCTGGCATAACGCGGAGCTAATTTCCTTTGGAACGACATCGTCCCGGTGCTGAATCATTCAGAACCCTGTACAGCTGGAGGGCCGAGCTTGTATTGACGTGGCTGCTGTTACTTACAAAAGAAAACGTTTCTCTTCCATTCAGAGGAGCATCAGGCTCCTGTGCCGTTAACGCTGAGCACCTAGCATCTCATTCAGACCTTCAGTTCAGCTCATGCCTTGCAAATGTAATCAAGATCCATTCGCTCGCTTGCTCGCTACTTCCTGCGCATACACAGACACATACGTGCTGAATCCAGCAGCCAATATATCATCACACAGCAGACGTCTTTGCAAGCAAATGGAGAAGCACACACACCTATAAAGAAGTGTGTTAAAATAAGGGGAATGTGACTTTATGGTTGCAAGAATGGAGTCGGAATAAGGAACAAGTGCTAAAAAATCTTTGTCATTCTTTTTTATGGTTACCTCAGTATCCCTGAATCTGGAAGGTATTTGGATCCAATTCACACATGAACTGCACCCTGTTTTACATACACGCACACAAACACACCCTCCTTTACAAATGGCAGGTGGAATTCTGCATGCATGGCTGGGCCTCTTGGCTGCAGCAGCGGTTGCTAGGCGACAGCAGAGGGGAGCTGACATTAGGAAAAGCAAATTGACCACAGGAGGGCTAATCTAGCATGAAACAGCATCTGGCCAGCCACTCTCCATCACTGGGCCCCTGTCGGGGGGGACACACCCTGCTACCCCAGAATGCTAAAGCCTCTGCCGGAGAACAGTGAAAGAGTCCTTCCATACCACGTGATCTGAATCCATACTGGGCCACGCGTCGACACACCATTGCTAGACAGAGCCTTTCTGGACCAGGAATTGTCAGACCCGGATGATTTGAGTTTACAGTTTGCTGCTTCAAGCTGTGCAGCACAGCTGATATGAGTCTGAATCTGTTGTGGCTGGCAGTGGAGCGAGGTTACATTCTGATCATGTGTCTGTATGTGTATTAGGGTTACAGACAGCATTTGCCGCAGTGCAATACAATCATTTTGCAGATTCTGCTATCTGTCGTTGACCACTATGTGCTGCTGATCACATTTTTGCAGTACATTTGTTATGCGTAGGACTCGTTGAATGTGTTTTTATTTTTTATTTTTTTGACAAAACAACTGTTCTATTCTGTCATTTATCTTATAAATCAAGCCCAGATGGGATGATTAACGAAACTGACAGTAAATGGTTTCTGTACACGAGGGACACACACATTTGGGTCCTTGGTAGCATGTGACCTCAAGTTAAATGTTCTTATCTTCTAGATGATATTGATCAAATGATTGATTGATTGATTGATTGATTGATTGATTGATTGATTGATTGATTAAATGCAAACTGCGAACTGCAAAACTGAAAGCAATATTTTTAAAGTAAACATAATTTTTTGAGTTTTGGAAAACTGCAGAAAATAAAATTCTCAGGTACTTCATGTTGCTTTCCTTTTGGGTTAAAATCATTTACAGAATTTAATTATCATCTAAGCTCAACAAGTATGAAATATGGGCATATATTCTGCTACATGTGTTGTCCAAATGAATTACTGAACCCAACTTTTTTTTTCTTTCCTTAGACAGGAACACAGTTATCTTGATTAATTCAGAGATTGAATCTATTGGCAGCCCTGTTATATAAATACATAAAGTGTTCAAACATTCTTCCAACATTCCCACTTTTGCCCTGTGTAAGTCCTATTTGATCCCAATCAGTAGTTGTCTCTGTTCAGCACATATTTACACAACTTCTCAACACCTAAGTTAACACCAAGATCCTCATTAACATTCCTCAGCCACGTTTTTAATTTTTTACATTCACATTTTTGCCTTTTCATCAAATAACCTCAACTAATGAAAAACCTGCTCTGTCAAAGGATTAAAATAATTAACAGCAAATAATTAACTCAGGATTATGTATACACACACACAAACATATAGACAGTACCTTTAATATGTTGATATTTTTATTATCTTTTTAAATTATGTACTGTATTTACTAATGAACTGTAGGACATGACATTAATGTTTTAATGAATCAAGTGTAAAACTAAGAGATAAAATGTAATCTGTTTTCTAGCATTTAATGCTAAATTGCTTTATTTAATAATTTTAGCCACAGAAATTGGGGGAAAAAAAGTTAGTTGAGGTATTAGTTTTGTTACAGTATCCTCGACAGTGCTTTATATGTACATTTATAAACATTTATTTATTTATTGATATATTCTGGTGAGAGGATTTGTCACATACACACATTTAAAAACCTAGTGCAAAAATATTTTTTTACCATTATGTTATATTTAAATCAGAATGGCCGAATGTTTTCAAAACGTGCATACCTTATACAATCAATGCAACACTTTTCCATCAGATTCAGTAAGTGACAGCTCCATGAACTGGCCTGAAACACTTTCATGCCATCCCTTACTGTTAAAAACAAAACTGACACAAAATATAACAGAATGTAAGTAATTCATTCTAAATATATATATATATATATATATATATATATAATCCAAAACTATATTTAAAAAACTGTAGTGTCTCTATAGTAATGGATAGGTTAGTTTGGGTTCCTCAAAAGTATGTGTTTACTATCTACCTTTATTATTATAAGTGATTATTGGTGCAGTAAGACCATGCATGTGTGGGGGGGTGAGTGGCTAAGGACTGCACTCTGAGCCACAGAGCTCACACAGATCATAGACAAAGAGAGAAAGAGAAAGGGAGGAAAGGTGGTTGTGAGAACGACTGGCTCTAATGAGGGACTAGCTCTACCTCCATGACAAAACAACTCACTGTAATGATGTGGTGGGCTTCCCTGGCTGCTGCCGCTGGGTAGGGGGTCTCCTTCCAGTCAACACACAGCCTGGATAATCACAGGTCATCACACCAACACCCCACAGCCTAACAAAGCTCCCCAATCAGCCTCCCACTACCTCTATTAAATGCCTTCTGTAATAACATTAGACAACGACTCTTTAGTCTTATCTGCTCAGCTTTGCATATCCAATAATTACAGCATGAGCAGGATTTCACAAGGGTATGGAAGGGGCAGGAATGCTTTAAGGGCACTCTTAGGTCAGTATGGTTACGCAATGTATATATTTTTTTAACAGCACAATGCAAAGTACAAGACTCTGGCATAATACAGTAGACTAGCTAAAGTGACATTTAATAGGCTTAAGTAATCTTAAGTAGCCAAACATTGCTGCTCATTCTGACCTATTTAGAAACAGTCTGTTTAACCAACATTTAAAGACATGAACCTTTGGTAAGCACTTACAGGTATTGTTGTTTTCAAAGTGATATCAAGTACTATCAATGATAATGTTGCAATGCTCATATAACCCAACTAGCCCATTCCCAAATTATGTGAATAAAATGAGTTATTAAACCTATGAACATATTTTAAAAACATGATTTTAAAGATTTTAGTAGACCTAAACTACAGAGCAGAATACGTTTTAACTTTAAATTGTAAACTTTATTCATAAAAAGTTGTAATAACATATTTGTAAACAGCTATTTTTAATTTCATCAAAAAAGTTACATTAATTTTCATCCAAAATAAATAACTATTGGGTGCAAATAAAGCTGCTCAGTTTACAGTCATAAAACTTAGAAGAGGACATTTTTCAAGACACGAGTTGCTAAATATAGCTAATACAACAATGTGAGTTTACATTGTTGTTGAAACAGACATCTGTACAGTTTTCAAACCAGTTTTGGGTAAGCCTGCATGTAATTTATGTTTTATAAGAAAAGTCTTTTCATGTAATGTTAACCACAGACCTTATTTTATTAAAAACCCAAAACCACTATTCTAAAAAAAAAAAAAACATTAAACAAATCCTGATGAAACTAATGGTGAATGAGTAAGACCAGATTGTGTTAAAGGCTTCTGTTTCTGCCCAAAGCACATTATTCTGTTCAAGGCCACAACTACTACATTGCATCAACAACATTAATGAAACTGTGAGCTGAAATAAGGTGAACCTGCCAAACTGGAGCTCTTAGAGCAACAGCACATCAATACAACAACAGGACTCACCGCTGCCTTTAGAGGACATGGATCTCGATTCAATCCCAGATCGGTAGCAATACGATCCAATGGACTTGTCTCACATCCTGAGGTTTCTGTGCTGCAAATGTCTAGTTATGAATAGTTATGAAGCACTATTTGCTGAGCCTTCAAAATGTGTTTAGTGAAATGGATTTTATTTACATTACATTTATTCATTTAGCATGAGTGAATTAATGTAAATGAAATCAAAATCTAACACATGAATAACAATTATAGCATAAATATGTATTTTATTAATGGCATATACTAGAAATAAAAATGTTTATAGCATCTGTTAGTTTAGACAGGAAATATTAAATCATTTAAAAACAGAGAGAATGAGCCTTGAGAGAATTTGATTTCACACTAACATATTCACCTGTAATCGTCATATTTTCATATTTCAAAACCCCGTGATATTAGGCAGCATATGACCAAGCTGCAGAGACGGAAAAGACTAAAAATTTAAGTTTATGTTTCAAATGATTTTCATTGTTCTTTGACCACTTTTGCAATTTCCATAATATATTCTTGTGCAAAGTCCTCAATTTACAGCAATTACTGTCGTTTGACAATTTTTCCTATGCCTTCATTACAAATGACATCTTTTAGACGATATTCAAATCATATCTGATTTAATTAAGCTCTCACATGCGCATCAGATTATTACATTTAAATCACAGATAACTCATTCTCTGCATGAAGTATTAAGTTGTTTTTATGCCTCGCTGACAGCTTTCCATTGTTCTCATATCAAAAACAATGGGAAATTAATGTCGGTCACAATTTACCTTTCAAGGGTTTAATTAATTGAAATACTGGCAACAAAATGTAAATCTTTCGTCTATTATGCAGAGAAAAGTTCTTTGTCTTTCCACATTAAACTCTTGAAGTAAAGTCCTTTTGAAGTTCTCCAAACAATGGCAGACAGAGAGAAAAGCAGGAACAGAAAAGTGTTAAAGGAATAGTTCAACCAAAAATAAAACTTGTGTCATCAATTACTCACTCCCTTGCTCTTTTAAAATCTGTGCTGATCAGTCTTTTCTATAAAATAACAACAGCTAAAAATGGAAGTTTCAAGTTACAAAAAGACCAGAAACGCATCATAAAAATGGTGCATTCATAATAAAAAAAAATAGATTCTATTTCTTTCTTGGAAGATTTAGTTTGGAGACACATGAGGTTCAGCAAATTATTAAATAATGTAAATTTTAGGCTGAACCATCCGTTTAATGATGAGTTGGTCTGACTTTCCAAGAGTCTGCAGTGATATCTTTTATCATAAGAGGCATTAAGACCATACTCTTGAGCTCTCGGCTTTCCATTCATTAACCTGCAGCACCCACCTGAGAATCCAAGAGGACGCTGTGCTCCCCATAACTGAGCAAACACGTGAGTCATTCTGTCTTCGTCAGACCCATGTGAAGCTGACTCTCAAATCATATTATTCTGCATGCAAATTTTGTCTGAAGTTCTATGTTTCGGTTACTACCGTGATGCCAGAGCATCATTTCTCATTCTCCACTCATTGAATGTCATGTAGATTGACCTTGCTAATGCCAGGCTTGTAGGGGAATCACTACACAGCTTGTTACTAAAGCATTTGGTCTCATTAAACACACACTAATTAATGATTAACATCAAATCATTTTTGAAGGCCATGTTGTAATCCCTTGAGGGGACTGAGAAGGCTGCGCAATATTCTGAAATATCAAAAAAAAAAAAAAAACATCACACAGAAATGGAAAGTCGAGCTTGAGAAATCAGTCTCATGAAAATCCGTAAATAAACTCTTGAGACTCAAATTAAGTGCTATTTGGAAGGAATTTGATATCTAAATGAAGTATGAGTTACAATTTTAGCACAGGATGTCACAGAAGATTGTGTGCACAATGCACACACATCACAAAACCTAAAATATGTGTAATGTATGTAAAATAGTTATGTATACTGTATAATGAAGAGATAAGATCATACCAGTCGGTGCTACTCCAGTGGCTGTTCTGAACAGTTTCCATGATCCGACTCTTTATTGATTCCCTCTTTAATTCGGATGGGATCACAGCAGATCTGATACCACCAAATGCTATTTTTACTCTGAGCATTGGCAAAAAAAAAAATGAAGGTTCAGATAGTTAAAAAATAAAATGTATATGTAAAAAAATAAAATAAAGGAAGGATTCAGTTATTGAACAAAGATCAAAATAAATAAATGCATAAGAGAAAAACAAAGAGGAAAATAAATGAAGATAAAATAAGAATAAAAAAACAAGATAAATAGAAAATAAATAAAAAAATAATAAAAACAAATGTAAATAAATACAGGAAAATAAATAAATCATATGTGTGGGGGGGGAAATCATGTTTGATTTGGACAGGGTTAAAAATCACTAACCATTTAAAACACACAAATTTACCTGAGCTCTTCCTACAAAAATGAGTCCATCCAAATGAGTCTTTAGATACCTAATTAGAGACTGGTGAACATCATGCACTCACTGACATTTTCTCTTCTGTATTTTATAGAAGCACTTCAACTCAGACCTAAAGACAATGTACAGTATATATAAGTGTGTGATGTCTATTTTAAATACTTGTAACTCTAACAGTATACACAAAGGTATAAACTGAATTCAATGACACTCCCCTTGCATAAAAGCAATTTTGCCATGCAAACAATGCTAATAAAACAGAAGTATATAATGATAAGTATGTGAAGGCAAACAAATTCAGGTTACCATAGTTACCTATTAATTTACAAAAAAACTAAAGAAATATCCTACTGTGCGCACATGCAACCTGAAACCTGCAATATATGTTAAACTAAAGGGAACTGAGACTTATAACAAAAGAACATATCTGCTATTATATGAATGGAATTCTCAAAAAAAAAAAAAAAAACAGTTGACAAGCACACTTGCATGGTGCATGTACAAAGGCACTGGTGTAGTCAAATCAACAGGTACACAAACAGAGACACACAACATCATAAACAGCAAATGAGCATTTTGTGGGTGCTAATTGGAGCATGCAAAAAACAATCAACAATGCGAGAGGATGAGTGGCCACTGGGGGCAGCGTGGAGCGCTCAAGGGGCCTCAGGGTCATTAAGCCACTAATGGAGCCATATGGTCCGAAAACAAACAGAAAACAGCCATTTTCTCCTCAATAATAAGGTCATGCCTTTGCTTATTTGGCTAGAGACCAGTGGGAAGTTATGAGAAAGATGAGACCATTTCAGCATGGTGTCTTGTAACGATAAATTGATTTTTTTTTTGTCGACAGAGCCTTCGGCAAAGGCAAAAGTTAAGTCGTCTTGAGTGGAGAACACAAAGAATCATGCAGATGGTGGTTATGTCACTTTTAGGGCAAGAATACTGGCAAAATTTTGTATTTATGACTGCACTTGATGAAGTGTATATGAAGGACAATATTTTCAGTGACTATGAATCTAGCCCTTTCCCAAAAGGCACAATTACTTACAGTCTTATGGTCTGAGAAGACCACTGAACCATAGGGTGCCTAAGCAATTCAATTTTTAAAAATGTGGTATTTTATTTGAAATCTTACCTGGGAATTTATAGACTGTCATGTGCAAATTTTACACAGAGACATATGCATTTTGTAAGAAATCTGACTTACAGTAAAGAGGACAACTTTTGTCACAACAAACTAGCAAAAAGCCTAGTTAAAAAGATTACATTTGCACTAACATGCATGATATCATGATAACATTCTCATTTAGAATAAAGTGGCAATGGTGCATGTTATCAAGTAAGTTGTTCCAAATGCACACCCTATACCTTTCAAAGTGCTCACTGCAAGTGCTTTGCCCTTTAGAGTGTGTAGAGCATACTTTTAAATAAAATCCGCCCAATGACAACATGAGGAGGAGGTCTTTTAAACATTTCTCTGTGGGATCAGGGTCAGTGAGCTGCACAAAGGTGGATGTAAATGATCACAGCCTGACTTTGATTCCAAGTCCCTAACTTTGAATTATCTCTGGTATCTAGCACCAGGTCAAAGGAAGCTGCTTCACCACACTGTGACAACATACTCACGTTGATCTATGTTTTACATTTCAATTTCTGACACATTTTTTAAACACATTTCTAGACAAATAGGTCTGTCAGAACACCAGTGAACCTATATGAATACACCCAAAAGCATGACTTTAATCTATTTCTAGTTTAAAGAAATAGTTCAACCAAAAATGAAAATCCTGTCATCATTTACGTCACTCCAAACCTGTGGGACATTCTTTCATCTGTGGAACACAACAGAAGATATTATGAAAAAGGTTCTTGATGCTTTTTTCCATGTAACTAATGGAAGCTTCAAAGCATAATAATAGTCAATACATAAAGTCTGGGCTGAATTCCATATGTATACAGAAGCTTTAGGATCTGTAATATTTTTAAAACTGTTTTGGGGGATGCATTAATTTGATCAAAAATACAATTAAAATAGCAATATTGTGAAACATTATTACAATTATAATTTTTTTTTTCATCCATTACTCCAGTCTTCAGTGTCATGTGATTCTTCCGAAATTATTCAAATACACTGTTTTGGTGCTCAAGAAAGATTGTAATTTTCATATCAGTTCAATCTGTGAATGCAACAACCAATTAACTCAAAAGATTTGATATAAGAGAATTTAATCTATTAACTAATTGGACATTGCTTTTACATTTTTTTGCATCAAGGAGAACTATAGTAGATCAGATTTCAACATTTAAGACTGGAATGTAGCACACATAACTACTTTTATGGTGGATGTTTGCCCATTTTAAAGCTTGAAATGGTCCAGACTCCATTTATTGTAAACGAATGGAAGCAACAACCATCACATACATGAGTCTGAAGGTGAGTAATGAGGATGAGTAAATGATAAAAGTATTTACATTTTTGGTTAAACTATTCCTTTTACTTAAATTCTTTGTGGTATTTTGTTAACTTACAGTGGGGCCAATCAAGAGTTTTGCTCAGTCGGGTGTTCTGTGGCCGAATTACATAAGAGAATTTAATTTTTAGATGTATAGGGCTAATCCATCAAAGAGACAGTCATGTGATCCTGCGTAATGGTGTTCAAATTACCTCTCCAAAACGCAGAGAAAAAAAAGTGGACAATTTTGCAGATATTTCATTTCCCCAGTTCCAGCAGCTGTCATCTCTTTCACTCCATTACCCAGGCATCCCTGTGCAAATCACTTGCCGCCATCCACCATTTAACCATACATTTGCAAGAAAGCGCTATTCATCATGATGCCTATGGACGGTGAGAAAAACACAGGACATTAAAAAAAAATTACATTCCAATATCATTTGCCATGTCTTCTCCTCTCCAGGGATCTCTTGTGTGGAGGAAAAGTCTACAGTGGTCTCAACAAGTCACTCTGAAATCACCCCAGCTCTCGCCGTTTCTGCCTCCACCTCATCGAGGTGCCTGCAGGGGAAGCGTGGAAAACAGCCAAAACGAGTATTTAATATTCACGCCCAGATTGAGAAACATTGTGGGTATTAGTCGAAGAGAACTTTGATGTGGCATTAAGCATGTGCTAAAAAATAAATAGCTAAATAAATAAAAAAGCACACATGGCATCTATTTTTGTCTCTGTTTCTGGCTTCTCCTGTGTGCACACCCTTCTTTGGAGAGGGAGTGAAAAGAAAAAGTCCCTTCACTCGACTTCTTTCCTCTTTTCAGGAATGTGTTGGGCCAGCTGGTGAGTTTTTGATGTGTTTCACTTTAATACCGACTCTGACTCCTCTCCTGGCTGAGATTCTCTCTCTCTCCTTCTCTTTATCTCTGGTGCTCTCTCTCTCTCTGTCTGTCTCCCTCTCTTTCTATCCATCTCTCTCTTCCTCAACACCCAACAAAATCCTTCTGGGTCCCAATTAAGACTCAAAGCTGCTGTTCTCTGTATGATAACAACACCAAGCGCTGACAACATGCTACCTGTCAACGAGAGCATCAACACCCACCATCTGTTCCTGGGCAAATTGTCTTCATTATACACAAACTGCACAATGCAACACACACACATTCACTCAATCATATATATATATATATATATATATATTTATATCCCCTAACTGGAAAGAGCCTTCGATGTGCACAAATCTAATTACAAGCTTATCTCACATAAATTATGCCACTATATGTCTCGTTTGTATGTTTCGGTTCTGTTTATTTGTAAAGTTTTTTTGTTGTTGTTGTTTTGTTTTAGGTGTTGCGAGCTATAGGAAAACCTCTCCTGATCTTGCTTCTTGATTGTTAATACAACAACTAATTAAAATACAGCCTGCTGTTGTAGGCAACCACATTTCAACTCACACCCCTGTTACTCACAATGGTTTTGTCAGTCAGAGCAAATTATCCTGAGGAGGTGATGATAGATTTTCTTCTCTAATTAAAACACATTTTTTTCTCTCGCCGGTCTATTAATCAGAGGATAAAACTGCTTTGTCAGGAAATATAGAGGTGCAGTCCTCTCAAAATGGGAACGTTCACCTAGAGAGCATTCAAAGCGTGCACAGACTGATTTTTTTCTTTCTCTTTTGCTAAGGATTATAGACTAAATTGGTTCCATTAGATTCGTTTTACTGAATTTTATCCCTCCGCTTACCATTTTACAGCACAAAATGTGCTTACATATCCAATGGGACAGCAACACACAGTTTGCAATGAATTAGCTGGTTGCACTGTGCAGAAATGTGGGATATGACGGTTATTGCGATTGTCAGCATTGTCATTCAGGTCCATCTGTGTTGCTTTATGTTGTTTAGCTCAGGGCAGTGTGAGACGATAACAGAGTTAACTTCACCTTTACTAGTGCTGTCACTCCACTCACAGATTCTCATTAGGTCTTATCTTAAGAGCCTCCAACACAGAAAACACAGCTTGTGTGTACGTGTGTGTGCTCCCTGTCGCACACACACTCGCTGGTAAAAGGCCCACAGGCATCTCTCATCCTGCGGCACTGACAGGAGGGCTAAATATAAACAGTGTGGGCAGCTTACCACACGCCGGCTTGCGCGACCATCTGAGGTGCATTATGGGTCTGATGGACTGATGACAGGATCTCTGCTATCAGGCTGTGAGGGCCCACACTGTTTGAACGCGGTAACAGTGAGAGTCGGACGCAGGGAGTGGATGAGAGCACTCTGGACCATCTCACACTGAGAGTGTTAATGAGAACAGCACAGCCCCCAGAAGATGTGAGTTCAGCCACTCAGTCATTTCTTCTCACTCGCTCGGTCAGTGCTGTTTAACCACCGTGTGTCTCGTCTGCGTTTAGCCCCCACCAAAAAAAATGCCCTCTACAAAAGCGGCTTGGCATGGCTGAATTGTATCAGATCTGTTCTGATGACTTTTCTTTGCATTTAATGTCCAAGTGCAGTCATTACGCTCCCTCAAATGAAGCCCTCTAAATTGTTCGGTCAAAAAACTTATGAGCTGCCTACAGAGGCTACATATTAAGGAGAGGCACCAGGGGTGGGAATCAGCAGGGACCTGGAGATGCAAAATGATACTGTTATCTGGCTCATGATACTGTATGATAATACTGTGACTGTCAGTTGAAAGTTATTCAAAACTGTGATATACTGTGATGTTTTACTCAGTTGTGTGTTAACAATAGGTTTGCATTCTCACGTTATGCACCAAATTATCTTCTTTTTTTTTTTTTATAAAAAAATTAAAATTCTGTGAAAAATGCAAAGAAAACTAATTACACTACACAATTAAAAATAAAATTACAAAAATAATGCTGTCAAATGATTAATCCAAAATTAGTTTTTATATAATACATCTGTGTGAACGCTATATATTTGTTATGCATTTATAAAAAAACACAAACAGTATATATTTTGAAAATATTTGACATGTACATATTTATATTAATATGATTTATACTATATATAAATATATAAAATATATAAACGCAACATATCTTTCTTAAATAAACTATACATGCATGTGTATTTATATATACATAATAAATATAAACAGTACACACATATATACTATGTGAACAAAAACTTTTATTTACTTATAACTTTTATTATCATTTGACAGCACTAAAAATATAAATATATAAAATACAAAATAACATTTATTATGTAATCAAAAAATAATCTTGGCAGCAAAATACTGGTAAACATTTCAATACATCACCCCAATCTTAGGTGCACTCCCAACACAAAGCCTGCCTAAGATACTTCTTGGGGTAAAAAAAAAAAGGCAGTATTGCATTTATCCAATGCTGAGAAGGCAAACTCACAAGGCACTGCAAAAGGCTCTGTGAAGATGAATGATGTAAGAGAAAAGTTGCTTATAAATAAAAAATAAAAGTTCAATGTGATTAAAAATGAATAATTTACCCAATATGTATGTTATGTATTTTATTTTACGCTGTTAGATTTGCAGCACGTCAAACTCAATTGAAATTTACTTTGAGTTAAGTGTCCCATGTGAAGCTGCTTCCTATGTGTGTAAAGTGTTCCAAATCAATCACAGAGGTTCCATAATGTTCAGGATGCCGCATTAGAAAGCAGCTGTCTAGACAGACAGTAGACGACGAGGCAGCTCACTAAGTTTTGGAACAGATCTAATGTCTATAAGAAGGCAGAATCCATCAAGAAACTGTCAACTCAGGAACAGATAACAATTTTCCTCAGGAGAATGCTGCAAGTCAATGACAATTTATGAGTCACCTCAATCTTTTTTATGATTTTGTTTTCACTTAATGCCATTACTTGGCGTTCCATGAAACCTTGCCTTCTTGTCAGAGAGATGGCAGCCATGTCATTGTGAAGAATGTATGGGAGTTTCTGACATTAGATGTGTTTCTGGAGTTTTATAAGATTCTACTTGCTGTAAATGTATAAATGCAGAGGAATCCAGACCGACCTCCTCTTTGAGTTCTTTATTGCAGGCTTTTCAACTGTGGGTTGTGTGACAACATATTGCTTTGGAAAGATATTTATTGAGAAAAGTGTTATACAAATACATTGAACTGAACTAAAACTGTTTCTTTACTGCTAGGCACAAAGAAACAATAGTACATTGGGAAGATAAAGTAAAGTAAATACAAAAGTAAATACTTTACCAATAATATTTTAAAATGTTTTGGCTTAAAAACAAAGGTAAATTAAATGCAATAATTTATCATTATATTCGGGGCTCTGTTTTAATTGGAACTACAGTCTGTTTTCAAGGAAAAAGAAACAATTTAAACTCATCAGGGCACTGAAATGAACTATCTACCGAGGAGTAATATCTCACAGAACGAATGATTTCCACATTTATGATTAAAACACTGCACTCTCGTCTCAGACTCTTGGATCTTGGATGGTGTTAAATGCATTCTCACCGCATCGCCGCAAGCAGGCTCTTGCGCCTGAGTCCCATCAGCAGTCATGGTGCAGAGATGAATGGACTGAAATTCTCCCTCGGTATAATGTCATCTCTTCGCCCCATCTCTCTGCCTATAATCTCTGGCCCACAGGCCAGGTGAAGACCATCCTGCACGCAAACACCATGTCATACATTATGCATTACTGCACAGCTAATGCGTTCAAACATCGTCCGCTAGCCGCCCTTGTTATTGGAGACCTCCTCACTTGAGTAATGAGAGTCTCCGTGCCCAATGTCCCATACAGCAGACAATGAAGTGAGATCAGAAAAGAGCAAAAAAGTGTTGAGGAGAGAAAGAGAGAAAGAGAGAGAGAGAGAGAGAGAGAGAGAGAGAGAGAGAGAGAGAGAGAGAGAGAGAGCACATCTGCCAAGCACAGCCGTATGGTCTGCCTCCTTCAGCGTCCTTGCAAATCTCTTTAGTTTTTAGTCCTTCATTAAAAAAGTCTTGTTGCCTAATGGTTAGAGAGTTGGATTTATAACCTGAAGGTTGCAGGTTCGAGTTGTAGGTGGGGGTGAATGAAGAGCGCTCTTCCACCCTCAATACCCATGGCTGAAGTTCCCTTTAGCAAGGCACTGAATCAACAATTGCTCCCCGGGCGCTGGAGCAAATAGCTGCCCACTGCTCCGGGTGTGTGTTCATGGTGTGTGTGTGTTCACTGCTGTGTGTGTGCACTTGGATGGGTTAAATGCAGAGCACCAATCCCGAGTATGGGTTACCTTACTTGGCTAATGTCACAACTTTCACTTTTTCACTAAAGTAGAGGATGCTCATGACTGATAACTTGTAATACACTCTGCAAGCAAGATGTCTGGAGGCCGTTCACATACTGTAGAAAAAAAAAAGTTAAAGTACATTTTAGGTACACAAAACCTTGACAAGCATTAGAGGTATACTTGGAAAGAAGTAATGTCACAAGTGTAGAATAAGGCATCTTTGGATCTAATCACTGATGACAGTAGATGAATTCTTCAGTTCTAAGGACATCTGATTATGTCATGTCATTGATTTCTGACAACCTTACGGAGTGCAGGGAATGAAATTACAGATATTGCCATAAGGTCAAAGGTCCAAACAATTACTCGAGTGAAATAATGACAGTGACTCGTCTGGAATAACAAGTGGGCTGATATATTTGACTAATATTGATTGACAACTCTGACCAGCAGCCTGTTTGGAGTGTCAGACTCTCCTGAGCTGAAGCACAAACTCTACTGAAACAGCCCTAATCAAAGTCCTTTCTCATTACCAATCAAACTCTCATCTGCAGGCAAAACTGTCAAATGGATGTACCCAAATGTGGCATAAAAATAAGAATAGAAGCTGAGGCAAGGAAAAAAATGTATGTGCTGACAATTTCATATTAAAGGGAGGATTCGTGGCCCTTTTGTATATTTCCAAGCTTGGGGCCAAGATATATCAAGGTCATTTGCTTTTCAAAAGTTGTTGGGCAGTGGAACTTTAAATATGCTGACTGTGGAATTTATTACAATTAAATGTTTGGTTTTATTTACCAAAAAATATTTATGTATTTATATGCAATAATAGTTGGACATTAAACCCTAATTTTATATATATATAAAATATATATAACTGTTTTACTGTTATAAACTGTTTTCAGTTTTATTACATTTTAAATATAAATATACATTTTAAATTTAAATATAAATTATATATATATAAATTATATATATATATATATATATATATATATATAATTTATATTTAAAATGTAATAAAACTGAAAACAGTTATTTTAAATTGTAATATTATTTCATAATATTACTGTTTTTACTGATTAAATGCAAAATACAAGTCGTAGTTCTATCAAGTGGCCGGATCTTTCCTCCCATCAGGCATATTTATTGTTGAGCTTGGATGTAGACGGATAAAAATGTTAAAAAAATGTAGGCAGATAAAAAAATACACAGGTAAAACACTGAGAGCATAAGGAGCAAAAAAAAAATGCCACAAGAACAATCAAGAGGATTCATTAGCATGTCTCAGCTTTGGTTCAAATATATTACGACATAATTAATGAGCTAATCAAGCTAATAATCCATTAAAAACCCTTTGAGAAGCTGTTGAAGATTTAGAATTTTTATGTTACAAAAACTGTAATCATTAATGCACAAGTAAATAAATTTAATAAATTAGCCAAGACGCGTCAAGTGATTGGGCTCTAGAATGCAATCATTAAGAAAAATATGTCTGCACAAACACATTTCCATGGTATAAGGTTGACTGTCACAAAGTCAACGCAAACAAGTATTTCATCTTGACCAAAATCATACATTTAGCATCTGTTTTCAATGGCAGAGAGTACTGCCTACTACTAAAATACAGAGTATGAAGCAATAAATACATCCAGATACACAGCAATATCATATGACAACATAACCGTTCACCGCACACTGTGGAGACATCTGGGACCCGGGCAGATCTGTGACTGCATACCATAATAATTCACCAGCTAGTAAATGTAAGACCCTCGGTCTCCCCTCCCAGGAGTCTCTCTTTACTGCCATGTCATAAAAGCATGGGTACATGTCATTGCAGAGGGATAAAATACTTTGTAGATGGCTGTAAAAAGCAGCAGAATGTCCTGAGTTCCCCCTCTTCCTCGTGGTCTGTGTTCATGGTGTTTTTTAATTAAAGGGAATGTACTGCAGTAAGCCTCCACTAGCTCACATACACCCACATTATTCTATTGCATCTACTGCGGGGCTGTAAAGCTGCGGTTAATGTCTGGTTGTAACTCGGTAGAGGGGAAATGGGAGGATACGGCACAGCTAGAAATGAAAAGCAGAAACACCATTTATTCCCCTCCGCCCCCTCGCCCCGCTCTCGCCATTTCCTTCTCGTTCCCCCTTGCGTCTGTCCAATTTCTACGATCTGTCATCCGCTGGCATTTACAGTGCATTTCATTCACTCGTTCCTTAAGGACAATTGGTTTTCTGCCCTGATTCCATTAACATGAAGGCAAAGAGAAATGAGAGGCGCACGGATGCTGGAAGAACCCCACATTTACCACCCCACCCGCCAACACGCTACACACGTGACGCAAAATGCCAAGGTGCACAAACACATTCAAGTTCCTGAAAAAGGAACCACATTTTCAACCTGATCTTTTGCATTATACTGTACATAAAAAGGCACATAAAGGTCAGGTTTGAATGCTAAACAATGCATCACACCAAAAGCACAGTGCACCAGGCACCAATCAAAGAGTATGTTGCAAGTTTCATAACAATGGATGCATGGGCCAACTTTTTTTTCAAACATGCAATGTTTATTGGGTCACTGCTGCTACTGTATACAGCACCTTTTGAACTTTCAGCACCTTTTGTAAATTAATATCCCTGACTTTTAGAAATATGTTCTGGTCAAGCTTTACAAGCTTATAACTTGATTATTTATACCATTGGCAAGAAAATGAAAAGAATGCTTAGCAATGGGGAACCTATCAGGATGGGAATAAAGAGCTAAAGTTAGCCAGTACTCAATGGGAGACTGAAATTTACACAGGGTGTTAATCGTTGCTCATTTTGATATTTATCCAATGAATTTTGTAATTAAAGAATTACATAAAGTATGAAACTGATTTTTTTAACAGTGAGAGAAACTAAGTAATACCAAAAGAAAACATCAGAGAATTCACTTCATCTATTGCTATGAATTGATTTTGTGGTTTTCCATTTAAAAACAATGTCACTTCCTGGAGGATGATGCTATTAAGGACCTGCTTTCATACTACCATAAAAACTAAAAGAATGGAAAGTGATATTAAGGACACTGGGGGGGGACCTACAAATATTACCAAGAATAAATTAAAGGAAAAAATGAAGAAACACTTGGAATATTTCTTTATAAATTAGTTTTTCCATGTTAAAAGTTATTGTGGCTGTGCTCAAATCCTCCTGGAAAGTTCCTGCTTACAAGTTTAGAACTCTTAATTAAGACACGGTGTGCGGTGTGTTGGTCCATTTAGTAAAATGGACTGAAACAAACACATATTTCTCTCTCTTTTTTTCTCAACAAAGACAGAGAGCTTTTAAGCACTAATAAAACATATTATAGTATTCCTTAATATTTTTTAATTCTCAGTTTTATTCATTTAATTAGGTGTTTTTGTCATTTTTTTTTTTAATATATATTTCCATTTAGCTTTAATTCATTTTTATTAGTTTAAGTAACTAAACTGATTTCAGTTTAGTTTCCAAGGCAACATTTCTCATTTTCATTTTCAAGTTGTTAAGGCTTTCAATAAAGGAAAACTTTACATAGTTTTTAGTAACAACACTTCAACCGCTCCACTCACTTAAATGCAAATGATACCACCTAAGCCAAATACTATTAATTCAAATATTAATACAAATAATGAATAGTGTTTTTACACATTGTGAGTTGAATGTTTTATACAATATTTTAAGATGATATTATTAGGATTATGATAAACTGTAGCTTTAACAGCAAGCATGTTTTGTGCAAGGTTCCTGTGGCTTAGTGGTAGAGCATTGCATTAGCAGTGCAAAAGGTTGTGGGTTCGATTCCCAGTGAACACATGTTAGGTAAACATTTTTAGCCTGAATGCACTGTGGATAAAAGCATCTGCTAAATGCATAAATTCAAAGTATACCCAATTCTCTCTGTTTTAAGAGTCTTCAGCAGTAGGATTGTGAGTCCGGGGCACAGTGGATCACAGCAGTTATGATGGAGGTAATTATTCAAGAAAACTGAGGTGTTAGAACAGTCTTAAACACCACAGCTCTCCTTTCGTTCAGCCCCACTGAATAGACAAATAACAGCAGCCATCCGCCTGATCCGGTGCCTCAAGGAGAAAATGGCCTTGTGGGGGGAGAAAAACTTATAACGATAGAGCTTTTTATTTCAGAGGGAGAAAAAAAATATTGTGACAAATAAATTGCTCACCATTGTAATGGTCTTTCTTTGCTCCGGCTCCAGCGTGTGCGGGAGAAATTTCAATATACTGGCACATCTTAATACAGAATTTATCAGCGAGCTTCACTCACATGGCCACGGTAATAATCCTTGTTCCTGCATAGGGATGCAGTAAACCCACTTTACTCCAGGTTTTTTCTAGTTTGATGCTAAATCCTGCACATGATTACATAAAGACTTTTTATGGTTGGACTTGTTCTGTCAAATTAGGTCTTTTAGCACCCTGCCCTGCTGGAATTACAGACTTATTTCCTTCTGAATACAGATAATCAGGGTCTCACTATGGGTTTAGAAGAAACTCCCAGCCTAGAAAACTGGAGGAAAGTGCGAACGTGAGAAGAAATGGAGCACGAGCAAGACAGGGAGAGAATGGGATACAGATAGAGTGAAAGGACTGGAGAATGTGAGAGTGAGGAAAAGAGACGTAGAGAAAGAGATGCTCTTCTCGACTCTAAGAGATCTGAACATATGAAGAAATTCTCACCTTCTCTATAATCAGAGCATGAGATGGTTCCTCCCTCTGAGGTGCTTACCATTACAGATGGTAAGCACCACAATTCCTTCCACTTTGAATTCTGCCCTTGCTCTGAGAGAGAAGGAAAATGTGCACACTCAATGGCTCTCTAGGTTTCTCTGATTCCCTAGGCTATAACAGAAATAAAATCACTCATTTAACACAGTGAATTTATTATAACCTCTCATATTCTGTTTGGTGTCTAAGAGACACCATTTTAATAGCCTAAAAAACCTACTTAACACTAAAGTATGAGCTTGAAGTCACTGATCACATGTCTCCCATCAATAAAAAATTGCACTCTGATTGAGGTCTCAAATATAAAACATATCTGGGAACCTAGATGTTAAACATGAATAATTGGAATAACATTTTATTACTGTTTATACAGAAATAATATTACTAAGTCAAATCTATTATTAAGTAAATTATTAATCATCAAGTCACATTTCTGAAAGCACATGTACTGTAGGCCTAAACTTTGTGATGCAACAGAGGTTTAAAACGTCAATGATATCTGCCAACTGGGTTTTGATTAAGTCACAATAAATATTCTAAATCCAAAATATGAAGTTAATTTTCAATTTTCTTTAATTCTCTACAAAGTCTGCAAATAACTGGACTTTTTTAAAAGTCTAATCTGCATATATAAATGAGCCATTAAGAAAGTTTTCTTTAACTGTTGTTGAATGAAACTAAATGCATAAAATGAATACATTAGATGATATTTAAAAAAAAATAGCTGTTTTACAATAGGTTTTACGTGTTAGAACTTGAAATAACAATAAACAATATTTGTACAGCAATTATTAATCTTGGTTTAATTCTTTGTTTATTTTTACATATGCTAATAAAATGATATACATGAGCTTTAGTTATTAATAATTAACATTAATTAACAAAAAAAAAAACAATAGTATATAATTATAAATTAACATTAACCAAGACCAATTGAAAAAAATGTCGTCACACTTCATGTTAAGGTTCAATTCTTGCTATTAAAAAAACATGAACTATCAGTTTTGCCTTAATAAACAACTCATTTGCTGCTTAGTAATAGTTTAGTTTATGTATTGGGTAGGAATAGGAATGTAGAATACGGTCATGCAGAATATGTGCTTTATAAGTACTAATAATCAGCCAATATGTTAATAATAAGCATGCTAATAAGCAACTAGTGAATAGTGAAAATTGGTCTCTATACTAAAGTTGTATTAAAAACATGATCCCTAATGCATTAACGTGCTGTAAACTGAAAAGCATTAGACATTTTTCTCACAGAATATCACAGTGAATATGGCAGTGTATTTAAAATGAAATTTAAAAGACGCAATTTAACTGCTCACATTTTCAGAAGCAGCTATAGTGATGTTATTAACTCAGATGTCAGGATAAAATGCCATCAGTGACCTCTCTATATTAAGGCAATTTCCTTTCACAGAAAGTAAAAAAACATTAAAGAGTGGAAAAGTACACACCGGACAAAGTGATCCATCAGTTCTTACTCACAAATCATCTGTCTTTGTGTTTGTGGTCAGTGGCATGTCCAATGAGCACTAAACAAATCTCACAGAGTAGCCCAAGGTCTATCGACAGATCCTCTGTGGATTTGATTGAGTGGGTTGAAAAGCTAGGCTAGCAATATGAAGCCATTGATTTCCTGCCATATTAAAAAGGATTAAGGTAGCCATAAATGCAACTGGAAAAAGACTTAATGGGCCATACTTGTGTGCTAAACTTTAATGTCTGTTTTTTTTTTTCTTTATTCAACACCATTAATCACATTTCAGCTGCGGTGATAGATGGCTGTCACCGAAGGCCGATCTGTCTTATAGATCTCAAAAGGTCTGGCTTCTTTCTATCAATATGAGAAGACGGCGGATGGAACTAGAGTGGGACATTCTTCTTTTCACATCCTCAGGCAATGGATTACCAAGGTCAAGTATCCTTCATCTCTCCCAACACCCAACTGCCGTTTTCTGCAGCGGAAGTCATAGTTAAATGTGGCATCCCACACTAATGACGATCTTTAAACAGAGCTGTTTCACAGTCCTGAGTATTTAACTCACAAACACTATCGTCCTGAAGCTCCATGCTGTGAAATGTACCACATAAAGCAGCACATCGCTCTAAAGCGAAGAGGATTTTCAGTGTGCCGTGACACACAGGAAGTGCATTCACCAGCCTCGACACCGGAACGTCTAATGCTCTGTGAGAATTCTCCAAGAGTTTAAAAGGGCTTTCGATCGCTACAGGGATGAATCTGGCCTGCTTTCCCCCCTCGCAGTGACATTCACAGACAGACTAAACTTCTCCCAACATGACTCTACTGAACATGATTGTCCCTGACATTTCCAGCAACGGGCTTCTAAGAGACAAATCACGCACCCTCTCTCTGTCGTACAGCAACCAGGAGCCCGGCATACCAGAGTTTATTACACCAAACCCAGAGAGGTGTAGATACAGTAAATCCATTCAGCTGGGAGGATAGTGGGTGAGAAAGTGAGCGAGCGTGCAAGAGAGAGAGAGAGAGAGAGATAGTGGTAGACAGACACACAGACAAAAAGCAGGAAAATGAGGGAGAGAGGCTGCTGCCAGACCCCAAGCGCTCCCTGAAGGTATGCTGTATATTTCATACTGTTATGAGACACTCTGAATGGTGTTGTTTAATTCAATCCCAGCCGCTTCTGCTCCTGTCAGCTCTCTTACACAACAACCACACACACAAAAAGCACACAGTAACACTCAGGCACAAACAGAAGCAATACACTGAAATACACAGCTATGCACATACACAACCTTATACACTCACATACAAACATGCGTATATAGATACACATCTGGGATAAACTAGTATATACTGTATCCACATATACATTCTGATTTAATGCTGATTCATTTTACAATTGATCTGGACAGTTATTAATGTCAACTGTTGCTATAAACGACACAGGAGATCCTCAAACTTGGTATATTAATGTAAAGTTTACCTTAAATTGCATTTAAAACTATTATATTATAAATGATAAAAGTTTTATATATATATAAAGGTGAATATGGGTATTGATACAGATATAATTCAAAATAATCTCACTTTTAACTGGAAAAAAAGTCACTTTTTTTCAGTTTATGGAGCACCACATACAGGCGCACACAGCATCACACACACCTCAGCAGGGCTGCCACACACATCTTTACACTGACTCACACAGCATCAACTCAATCCCACAATCCCACGCAGCACATCTCTTAATCCTCACTGCCACAGAGATTAAGCAGCACAGACGAAGAGCTAATGCCGCTAACACCTGAGGATTCACCTGAGTATGCCTTCTGCAGGTTCACAATCATGAACAAGAACTCTAGACCCCATGCAACAATATCCCCCCCAATCACTTCATATCTGAAGTAAATACAATACTCTGAACATGGAAACCTTATATCTGCCAAGACAAACTGAGTATTTTTCTTGCCAACCGAAAACACCCAAGGAAGACAAACCCAAGGCAACCAGCTGACATCAGCTTCCTGTCACAGTAACTTTACAGTTTGTATTCTAATACCACAACATAAAGAGGTGAAAGTGTGTATGTGTGTGAGCATGCGAGTACACATTCTTTCCAGCTGGCATCCGTCCTATCAGACCACAACAGCTTCCTTCCTAGTGTGCTGGAATTCAGTCTTTTCCCCATTTTTTCGCCCTGTACGGACTAATGCATAATCCCGTCAGATATTTCTGGCAGCGTCAAGTGAAAGTTAAAAAACACCTCTCTATTGACTCACAAGGATTAAAAGTCATCAGGACATGTTTGCGCTCCTCGCACGTGCCTTTCTTCCAGGGCTGTGCCAAACAATTTATGCTGAGATGTTTGCGACAACGAGCCGGCTTTCTGCTGCACAGATCCCCGGTGACATGTCAAAAACCGAACGGGAAGTAATTAGCATGTTCAGTGAAGTTTCCCATGCATTTGGCGTGAAGCATCGGGGGGATACCTGTATATGCAGGATTCATGCCATGAAAAATAATATATTCATCCAGGTCCGTGCTCCAGATTTGCTCACATTTCAAAACACATAGTGTACATCTTTGTGCTTTTTAAAACAAAACAAGAGCTAGACATTGGAAATCTGTAGGGCCTGAACACCATTTGAATTCCTCCTTTAATCTCCCTGCATTATAGCAGTAGCAGAGCTGGAAAATTACATACATTTTCACCATTATACAGAACATATAATAATCTTGTAATGCTACTTGACAATATCCACCCCGCCTCCCTCTGACAGACATTTTGAATATGTTTTGACTCCAGGGAAATCACATGGTCTTTAGTAAAAGCATTACAAGCTGCCCAGTTTGCGCTGCTTAAGAGCGTCTCGCTCTCTGTTGGCCCCTGAGGGTCGCAAGACTCTTGTGGTCCCCAGCCCTCCTCAGGTACAACTCACTACAGAAAATGGTAAGACACGGAAGCAGCGCTATGGCAACAGCAGAGGCTGGCATTAAGATTCTGGTGGCGTTCCGATCGCAAGCACAGTAGTCACAGGTTTCTCAGGGAATCTCCTCCAGGCTGCGCTTCCAAGGTGAGTGCGCACGTTCCTTAGGAGTTAGGAGTGAGAGATAGCGGCCAGAAGCTATTAAAATATGGGCAGGAATTTCTGTTATCTGCCTGACGGGAGGCTGTGACGGCGGCTTTGTGTTATTACAGAGATAAAATGCACAGCCGCTTGGAGAGCACGGGGGGAGCAAGAAAGGGAGGAGGAGGAAGAGGGTAGTGGTGGAAGAGGAGGAGGAAGGGAGGGTGTTCGAAGCTCAGATTTATAGAACTAGGGAAGCTTAAGGTTATTAAATCTGAAGATTACTAGAGTGCAATTTTTTTTTTTTTTGACGAGAACCTGAGGGATTTGGTCCAGTATTTAGCTGAGGGCTTTAACTGCCAATGATATAATTCACAATTATTTTCCCTCTTGTCTTTCTTGCTCCCTCTTTTGTCTGTTTCTTTGTTCATTAATACCTGAATGAACCACTTATGAAACTGTTTCTCAATACTCTCTGTTCTGCTGTAGGTCTTTCTGTAGTGACGGGACCACACCTGCAGCACGTATGTCACAGATACTGTAAATACAACAGAGATAACAGGTATAAATGCACACCACAAAAGTACCTCATGAATAATATCTCAGTTATATCTCCTCGACTGCACTGTGAGCATAAACAGTAAGCAAATGGATTCTCTTGCTTTGTGATGAAACATTAGTAGTGACAGATCTCTTCCTCCGTATTGTAACATCCAAGTGAAATTTATTATTGTAAAATAAAAATAGGACAAGGACTTGGTTCTGTCCATTGGTTGTTGATTTGGATGGATACTGAATGGCTGAATGTGAGCTTATAGTAGATTGTAAGAAGGTTTAGGCTGATCAAATGATGTAAAAAGTACAGCACCAGAGACAAGAAGATCACGCTGTAACATTTTGATTAAGAATAATGAGGCTAAAGAATAAAGAATAATTTTTTTTTGATACTTTTAAAATACTTTATCCTAGAGACAATTATAAGAAAGCCCTTCTGGGTAATTCACCCGAAAGGGTAAACATTGTGACTCATAGGTTTGAAAAATAGCATTTGGTGTTTATCTGACCAATGGCAAAAAAAATTGCATTCCTTCATTCATTCCTGTTTGGTGTGAAACATATACACTTCACTTTCAGATCTCCTGTTTCTCATCTTTGTCCTCAGACCCTGGTAATCTCATGTATACTCTAGTGTTCAGAAGGGGAACTTAACCATGCCACAAACTGCTCAGAGTTGCTAAGATACCAAAGTCATCAAAAGTCAGAGATTTTAATATGAACTCTCATCAAAGGCTATGCTACACGTTCATTTTATAGCTGCATGCTCCTGCTGAATGTCAACAGTTTCATTTGTGTCTATCTGATACTTAAGTGAAACATAATTAAGAGCTCCATTAAGTCCCCAGAGCACTTGAAGAGCGACCTATGAGAAATAAACACACTCTCATCTATCATACTTCAGTTCCAGTTCTAGTGAAATCAGAAATATAATGTGACTGATATACATCTACTGACATACAATGAATATATCCAATGATGTTTTATAAAATAAAAAGACAAATAAGATTTAAACAAATCCAAGAACTACTAAAAATTAGCAACATGTCAAATTTTACAATCAATGGCTGATGGCAATCACAGATGTAAAGTTATCAAATTGTGTTTGTGTTTGAAGTGTTTGAATAAGTGTATAATGAATTGTTTAGCAAGAATGACAGCTCTCTCAAAACATTTTGTAATAATGTTTTTATTGTATAACTTCATGTGCTACAGAAATTGTTGTTTAAATGATTTTTTTACTTTTCTTATCATAAATCCTTTTGGTTTTTATCACTTCAGACCTGATTCCTGGATCAATACACCACATGCTCTAAACCAGGGCTTCCAAAACTGGGTTTTCTTGAGCAACTTCAGAGAGTTTGTAAGTTGATGAAAAGCTAATAATTAAATAGTCTCAGCCTCAGACGTCATGCCCACGGACCACTGGCTGAACATCTGATGCATATATGGGACACAAAAGTGGAAACACGTCAGGATTGGTTGAATTCTACAGGATTTCCGCGAGACGTGTGTGTTGATTTCTTTAACGTTTTGCCTGGAAACAGAGATGCCGTGGCGCCAAACCCCCCCACAAAAGAAGAAAGCTGTCGTGTTTATAACTGTGACGACAAGCGCTTATCAGGATCAACTAAACGCTGGATTTTCAAAGTATATTAAATATTTAAAGTTTGCGACATATAATCTTTAAAATACAGGTGCATCTCAAAAAATTACAATATCATGGAAAAGTTCTTTATTTTTTGTAATTTAATTCAACTTTCTTATATTCTAGATTCACTGCACACAAACTAAAAAATGTCAAGAGTTGTTACAGCTTAGGAAAATTTAAATTCAGTATCTCAAAAAATGTGAATATTTTCTCAAGGATTAATCAAAAAAAGATTTACAAAACAGAAATGTTCAAGATCTCCAAAGCAGCTTTAATTATGCACTCAGTACTTGGTTGGGGCTCCTTTTGTTTGAATTACTGCTTCAGTGCTGCGTGGCATGGAGGTGATCAGCCTGTGGCACTGCTGAGGCTTTATTGAAGCCCAGGTTGCTTTGATAGCGGCCTTCAGTTCCTCTGTATTGTTTGTCAGATGTTACTTACCTTCCTCTTCACAATACCCCATAGATTCTCTGTGAGGTTCAGGTCAGGTGAGCTGGCTGGCCAAACAAAGCACAGTAATATCATTGGAAGTGGTTTTGGCACTGTGAGCAGGTGCTAAAGTCCTGCTGCAAAATGAAATCAGCATCACCATAAAGCTTGTCAGTAGATGGAAGCATAAAGTGCTCCAAAATCTACCGGTAGATGGCTGTATTGACTTTGGACTTGATAAGTCACAATGGACCAACACCAGCAGATGTCATGGCTCCCCAAATCATCACTGACTTCGGAAACTTCACACTGGACTTTGGATTCTGTGCCTCTCCAGTCTTCCTCCAGACTCCAGACCTTGATTTACAAATGAAATGCTAAATTTACTTTAACCTGAAAAGAGGACTTTGGACCACTGAGCAACAGTCCAGTTCTTTTTCTCCTTAGCCCAGGTGAAATACTTCTGATGTTGTTTCTGTTTCAGAAGTGGCTTGGTACCTCTTTTCCTGAAGATGTCTGAGTGTGATGACTTTTGATGTGCTGACTCTAGCTTCCGTCTACTCCTTGTGAAGCTCTCCCAAGTTCTTGAATCTGCTTTTCCTGACAATCTTCCCAAGGCTGTGCACCTTTTCATCATCCCTGTTGCTTGTGCACCTTTTCCTACCACACGTTTTCCTTGCAGTCAACTTTCTATGAATATATTTTGATACAGCACTCTGTATCAAACAGCCAGCCCTTTCAGCAATGACCTTCTGTGGCTTACCCTCCTTGTGGAGGGTGTTGATGATTGTCTTCTGGACAACTGTCAAGTCAGTAGTCTTTCCCATAATTGTGGTTGCGTGTTCTAAACTAGCCCAAGAGGTACCCAGTATTTATTCTCAAAATGAATCAAACTAATCAAGCTCAAAATGAAATATTCAAATTTTTTGAGATACTGAATTTTTTAAAGTTGTAACCCTCAGAATTAAAACAAAAAAAACTCTTGACCTATTTCAGTGTAGGTGCAATGAATCTAGAATATAAAAAAATAGCTTTTTTTTAATTTTTAATGAACTTTTCCATGGTATTCACATTTTTTTAGATGCTCCTGTATGTCCGAGAGTTTTACACACCGTTCTGTTATAACTTATTGTAGCAACATTTACACGCCTCCAAACGTGACGATGAACGAAATTAACTGTGATTGGTTGTTTGACAAGTCGGACAAAAGGCCTAATGGGCGGGCCTTGGCCAGTGAAAGCTGCCATGAAATCCAGACCTTCAGTCTGAAGGTCTGGCCACACAAGACTAGCAATTAAACCATGCAAATGTACATTTTAAATATAACTTTTTTTCCTGCATCTCACATGACCATTTAACCAACATCAGCAAACTGTGAACAATTCAATGTGTTGATAAACTAATAAATTCAAATTCCTTCAAGTAAATCTTTTACATCAAAGGAGTTTGTCTGGCAAAATGTTTGGCAAACTAAACAGTATAAGCACTAAACAGTATAAGATCATGTTAAATTATTTTATTTGTGTGTAACCTAATTAATATTCATGAGCTAAGCCTCTGGCATTTTGTTACACCACAAGCCCAATAACCGAAAACCATCTCTGTTGCTTTTTAACTCGAAAACATGACCATGATTCACATAATTTCATTCAAAAACCTCCACAGAGTGCAGGTTTTCTTAATATGTCAGTCATGCAGCCAAGGTCTTCATAAAAAGAGATACAGAATCTGAAATGACACTTCAGATACAAGCAAACCCATCAGGAGGTGGGAATGGGGAGCAGGATCAGGTGCTTTCATGACTGTTTACGAAGTATATGTTCCGACTCAAACTCGTCACGGTGAATAGACGGACCCCCCACTGTGATCTAAGGAAAGGAATGCTCCTTTAAGCAAGACTGCTTATGCGTAAGTTTGTGTGTGTGTGTGGACACAAGGATTCAGATGGAATTTGTTTACACATAAAATCCTCTCTCAGGCTGCCATCTCGAGATCCACTTGTTAATTTCTGGTGCCTTGCTGAAGAGAAAATTCATTAACCTCAGAGCCACACAGCCATGTGGTGAAATGTGCATGTTTAATGTGCCTTAAAAGAGCTTTTTTAAAGACGTAAACAGGCTAATTGGCAGGACTGTAGGCAACACGGTGCATCACACACACCAGCTCACTCCTAAAGAGCTATTCGTGTTTGCACTTCATTGGTACTTTGCCCTGAACGCTTGTTCCTAATATATGCTAATTATGATAACTATAGACTAACCACCACTAACCCTAAAATAAACAACAAACAAACAGGTTTTGCATTAAAGTCATTAGCTGTTTCTATAATCAAACAGAATTTTACATTTAAACTTACTTAATAATAGCAAAGCCCAGAAACACACAATATGTAAAGCTCAAGAACACACCATATTTACAATAATGGCTGATACTGATAATACATATAATATTTTTTATGTTAATCAATAAAAACATGATATTAAAATTATATATATATATATATATATATATATATATACACATTACAAATTATAACATACAGTATGAAAAAATGGAAATTCATTCTAAAATTTGCTTTTAAGAGTGCTAAGGAATTGTTAGTGTTTAAGATTAACTTTAAGCACTAGACAATGCCAAATGGAATCTAAATGTAAAAATAGTAAAAGGAAATGAGCATGCACAATTAAAATAATAATTAATGTAATGATTTATTTCATTATCAAAAATTATTATTATTTATTCGATATTGTTTATGGATTTTTTAATTATATTATTATTGTTAGTGTTATTATTTCTTTTTAATCTCTAATACAATAAACTACACTATCTGATGAAAATTAGGCATTTAGCAATGCCCATGGTCCTCCAGCAAAAGAATACAGCAAAAGATTGTATAATGTGCTTTCATTTAGAAGACATGTTTATGCAAAATGACTTACAAATGAGCAAGTACTGTACATTGCAAGTACAGTAACTAATGCAACAGATGTTTCAAGTCAACCCTGTTACTTTGCTGCAATCATGTATTTTAGTTACCTTTAACTAAATAATATAATTAAATTACAAAATCAAAAAAATACAAGGCTGGTACGGTACTCTTTACTCTCTTTGTCTTCCATTCCATAAAGGTGAAGGTCAGTTGTGGTTGTTCCTGGTGCAAGCCTTGGAGGCAAAATCTATCTAATGCACTTAGAATCTGGCACATCCACCTTCCTCCCACACAGGAAGTCCTGATGGGGCAGAGAGCACACACTGCAAAGAAGACAGAGGGGAGAGAGAGAGAATCCACCGGAGCATAAACCCCCTGGAGACTGACAGTACAGTGCTTGTATCTGTGATGAGGGTGTGTGTGTGTGTGTGTGCGCGCACGCGTGTGGGTGTATTTTAGAGAGGAAAGGACATGTGGCAGTTTTAAGAGCACTTGTGTGCAGCACGAAGGTGTTTTCCTCCAAATTTTTTTGTCAAACATGGGCTGATTGCCATGGTTATAATTACTCTAATGGCTTCATTATGGGCATTAATTCAGCCCTCATCAGTCTTTTGCCAGTGATTAGTTCAAAGTGGAGGAGAGGTGAAACATAGAGTTCTCAAAAGAAAATGATTTTCCTAAACAGGCAGAATCTACTGGATCAAGATGTCCTCCCACAATCCCTCATGGTTTTGTAACACACAGAGACTGCAGCCAATATCATCAGATGGAGTTTGTCAGATGGAAACTGATATAATCCTGATTTACTGTTATGACATCAACTGAAGGTGCACTCTAAAGAAGAATTCTTCGGCTGAACTTTATTCATACAGCACTTCCACATGTTGGAAATGGGTTTTCCTGACATTAAATTAAACTGTGAACCTTGTGAAGTGGAAACCTAACTGAATAGACGCAATAAACGCAATACAATTAGACATATCAAATTAGAGCAACCAAGGTGGTATTTACATCAGACTTCATGCATTTTTATTATCGGGTAACTATGAGATCAGATTTCCAAGAGGAAACTAGCTGATATCTGGACCAGCAACATGTTTTTTTATTTATGAAAACAATAATGGCCCCTTTTCACATTTCCAAGTTTCAAAAGTCATCATAGTTGCATAAACTACTACAGTTTATATAGAGAATGGTAACTACAACAAATCAAATATTTATGTTACCATTTGAGCCAATATCAAAAATAAATCATCCATAATATAGTGTTTCTATGACTTTCCAAAAAGTAAAAAAATATTGATTTATTGATTACAGTAGTCAGAAGCAAGAACAATGTCAAATTTGCTGTCACTTCCTCAGCTGAAATGGCAAGGTAATATAATAATAATAATAATAATTAAAAATGACTAAACATATTAATAAAAACGTATCTTAATGATACTAAATTAGCACTGATTCTTTTATAATGAACATTAAAAACCAGCAATTTTTTTTTTTACTTTTTGTGCAAAAATGCATAGTATAACGCTTAATTTCAACATTTAGGACTACTCTCTCTATGCTAGGTTAAACACCAGTAGAAATTATTAATGTGGTCTTAATATAAATGGATTTAAGTAAACTTCTATTTTACAAATAATGGATAGCACTGTGACAAAATCTCCATGAATTGTGATGTATTAGCTCACTTTAAATATGTAAATTAAGCAAGCTGCAAAATAATTTTTGACTGTGTGTTCTAATGAGTGCTTGATATCCACATGCTAACTGAGTTTCCTTCCAGCGCTACAGCTTCCCGTTTATGATAGGAAGAGAACATGTGATCAGCCTAAGGGCCCTCAGTATGTTTTCAATTCCCTGTGGTCTTTCTCAGGAAATGTAAGATTTGAAAGGAGAAAACACACACACATAAAGTGGTGTTTTGAAGCGTGGCCATCACAGCACCACTCGTCAAATGAAGCAGTGTCTCACAGGCGCTTTTGTCTGGTCATTTCTTCTTCTTAGAATCCTCTACATTAAAGCTGTGGAGGGAACCAGCTGAATGTATCTGTTCAGAAACAAACACACAGAACATCAAAGCGTGTGGACAGTGAGTGACCTGTTCAGACGCTGAGTGCAGAACAAGATTACATGAAAGACTACAGGAAATCTAAATTATAGAGTTTTATTGCTTTTAGCCCATGTGTGTTAGCTTTGAGGCCATCAATATGCTAGACTTTTTTTGGGGGGGGGGGGGGGGGTTGCTTTTAGCAGATATTTAAAAAATAACATTTATTAATAAAATTAAATTAAATATACTTTATATATATATATATATATATATATATATATATATATATATATATATATATATATATATTATTGTGATGCAAACTATTTCATCTGGCAACAATAAACATGCTGATTCAATATCATTTCCTACCTAAACCTCCAGAAGCAATGGAAACTATGTCAACACAAAAATAGTGTCAACAAAATCCATGTGGACTAGATACACACTGACTCACACATGTAGATATTTATTTATACTATTCACTTATTTTGCTCTTACTCACATACACCTCATGCAGCTCTACCTCTGAGAATGTGACTATTACATAACATACACAGCAGTCAAATGTTTGGACACTATTAAAATATAAATAGATGAATAACTTTTAGATGAATAATATATTTATAAATCAATCATATTTATACATCAGGCACAGTTATCCACAGAAACCATCCAAAACAGTATCAACTCATAATAACTGACCACTCTGTCTTCATAATATTTCATCAGATGCTGGTGAATCATCTTTACCAAACATGAAGAGCTCCCTCTAAAGGTCTGAAGGCCTACTGCAAGGTATTGCTACTGTTCTTTTTCAAAGCCTAACCTCTCATACACACACACACACATCCCCTTTAACTCAACTCCTTCTCAACCTACTCTCTCCTCACACACTCTCCTTCAAATCGCGATCCATCATTGTCCTCTAAATCAATAATCAATCTGCAGTCTTGTCCTCTCACCCCATCTGTCTCCATTGGCCGGAGCGTTGCTCTCTGCCTGTATAGATCATCATTTGGGTCCCTGTAATTGCTGGTCAGAGGGAGGGAGGACATTAAAGACAGTATGGCCACTGGCTCTTTCTTTTCCCATCTCTTTGACCCAGTTCAGGCACTTCTTGGCTTTTCTCACATCACTTTTCCTCACTCTCACTGGCCAGAAAACTCTAACAAACTATAGATGAAGATGTCAGCAAAGATTCTAGATCTGTACTTTGTTTAGAGGTGATTATCAATATTAACAATTGCATTTATTTTTTTATTATTATTTACATTTATTTTATGTTTATGCTTTGCTATTTTAGAATTAATTTGAAGTGTTAGTCAAGATTGTGGTAATGTTAAACTAAAAAACTGATCAGAAAAATGCAATGTCCAACACATTCTCACTGGGAAACAACTTCTGCAAAATAAAATTGCATTGGTTCTTGCACATTTCACAACACTTTTTGCATTGAAATGTCCAGTGAGAACCGCTAAAAGTGCATCTAGTTTTATCCAGCTTTATCCAGACTGGTAACATTCTATGATGTTGATTTTTGCACATATTGCATCAGTTCAGAAAGAAATTTCTAGAGAGTAGAGCTAATTCTCTGTTACCTTTGAAAATAACATTCCACCTACACTAAACCCTAAACCGACAGTGTTAACAAAACCAAACAAATGATAGAAACATATTTGCTGAAACTGACATTTTAACTCGCTTCTCCAAGTCTTTCAGCTCTTCTATTATGACTCATGTTTTACAGGATTCATACCTGAGTCCTTTGCATCTCAAGTGCAATGCTGTACCAGGTGGGCTACCAAGCAAGTTTACCACATCAGAAAAGTATACATATGGAGCTGGTTATGTGATGCGAATTTCAAAATGTTCTAGTAACAAATATTGCACTATGGTAAAAGATTTTGAGGTCATAACACAGTATTGTGCAAGGTATCATGCAAAAATAAGTCTTTATTAATTGATAATATGCCTCGTAATCATAATTTGTGTGAACAGTAATAAAAGCTTATGTTGTTTTACTGTCTTAAGTGTTCACTTCGACTGAAAACAGCAGTAAATCATACTGTATATATAGGTATTAGGGGTGTGCAATATATGATAGTATATGATAGTCTAAGTGTATAAGTGTTGTTTAAACGATATGCGACTTGACATTATCGAGTATATCACAAAAATAAAATAAAACACAGTGCACGCATACACATACATACATGTGATATTTTTAATTTCACACAAAGAGTACAGTTTTTTCTCCAAATATCAAGACTATTGCAAATTGAACGAATCGGTTAAATGAATGACTCAAAGACTCACTCATGCAGTGACTCATTGCAAACACTAATTTTTTTTTTTCAAAATTATTTCATTTGATTGGTAACAGCCCTATAGTGTCTTACTATTTGAATTTATTGATTAAATGTAAGAATTTGACACAAAAGATGATGCATACATTAGGTTAAATAACTGACTTAAATAAAGAGTTAAAAATGCTCATAAAAGGTTAAAAATCCATTTAAACTAGCTAAAAAGTTAATTTCTTATATTCCTGCAAACTAATTAATGACCAGAATATGAAGAATATCAAAAGCTTTGGGAGTCGGCTGTCCAAGGCAGTCCTAATCCTGCCAAATTACCAGCACAATAAGCGAAATATTGTCTTATTATCGTTATCAACAAAATTCCATAAAATATTGAGATATAATTTTTTTGTAATTTTCATACACCCCTGATAGGTATGTTTTTTGTTTTGTTTTATTTTTTGTGAGGGGGGGGGTGCAAAAATGTATGTGTAGGCATCTTTTTCTGATGAGATTAGGTTGGATATACCTCTTTGATTGCTTATTACCCCGTCAATGTGTTAATGCCCGTCTATCATGTTACCAACCAGGCTTGAATGGGTTAAACTTTTAAAGACAGATGTTAATAAAGAGAAAACAACTAACCTAGTAAGACATCACAATTTTTGATTACAACCAAATCAAAATGAACTTTAAATTCCTTGTGAGATTTTAACTAGGTTAAATTAAATCTGCAGTGGTTTTACTTCTAGCCATGGTTGCTAGTATTTACTAATTAGTGCAAACAACATCCGCTATTAGGTTCACAATTAGAGTCAGTCCACAGGGTGATTCACTCGACCGACTGAAATATCTTTATATATTTATAGTTAAAATATGGGCTGCTCAAATGTCATTCATCGGATTTGGTGGTGACCAAAGCAGGATATGAATAGATTTACCATCCTAATCAAGGGCAAATTCAAAGAAAGACACAACCAGGTGACATATTTTACACTTCTTTCTTCTTCTCCAGCACTAGCTGTAACTCCCCCAGTTCATTTTGTGCTGCATCATGCCTATAACCCTATGTACCATCCCGGAAACCTTACAGTTCATATCTATCTAATTCTAGGCTACGTTTCCCATCTTCTTCTGTGCTCCCAAGCAACTGGGATTTGCTTAATTAAAGCAGTGGGTGGGCGTCAATTTCTGACATCCATCACACATTAGCTACTAAATAGTTGCAGTGTCACAACATGCTCCAACATTGTTTCATAACATCAAATAACAGGTTATAACATCAAGTCTTTCGATGCTGCTCACATCCAGCTTCGAGTCGATCAGAGGCGATCGACTAGCCGTCAAAGAGCACCAGCCAAAGAGGTGTGTCCTTAAACAAAAGTACAGAGTGCTGAGTTGTCTGTACTGCAGGCTATTATGGATTCAAAGCATTTCCCCTCAGAGATGTGTGTGTATTTTCTCCTTGTTTTTTTCCCTCCACCATCAGGGGAACCAGAATCAGTACGCAACTCGGTGGGTTAGCGGAGCATTCAGCTGCGTCCACTGCTTCTACAGAGTGATATGCTGTTAATTAATTTACACAGTCCCAGCACTATGCTAACCATTGTTTGTGTATGCTGCAATTCCCCATTCTAAACACACGGGTGTTCGTTCACGTATGTGCCATGTGCGGGGCGTGATTATCCAATAAACAACACGGGTCACCACAGGCCAAAGAGGAGCTTGGGAGCATTGGAAATCAGTGAGCATCTAATGTGGGCTTTATAACTAATTTACCATAAGTAGGATTCATGTTTTCCCCAGTGGCTTTGGTCAAACAGACACCAGGGTCTCATGAAACATCCACACACAACAGCTGTCCCTTCCAAAACCGTACGGGCGCTAATTTACAGTCAACGAAGAGGAGCGGCACCGGCCTCCACAATTCCTCCGACGCTAATTGGCTGCTTGTAAAAGATCGCCCTGGAGGAAAACAAAGGGCTCTTGAAATATTAATGCCCTTAACAACTTTGGAAGAGTGCCCACTCCAAAAGCCCCTGCTGTGCGACTCCTACTTTCCAAACTCTCCCACTCTCTCGCACAGCGATGCCGAAGAAGGCCTGTGAGTCACAATGCATTTTTGATGGGCTGCTTACAGCACTGGCAGACCAACATATGCCTTGTCAGGGCACAAACTGCCCCCTTTAGCCTTTAGTAAGTCTGCTATCTGCTATCTAATGGTCAAGAGAGTAAATGACAATGGCTATACAAGAGGCTGTCTGCTCAGGAGAAAACCTGTGAGCAGCTTATCTCTGTCCAAGAAGCTGCCATGGCAAACTCAGTTTTAAACTTATGTTTTTTGTGTAGCAATGTCAAAAGTACCGGTACTTCGGCGCCAAGTTAATAATAAAATTAAAAAAATATACTAGGGGAAAAGTACTTTAAAAAATACTCGATTTTTTGTCATACAGTACAGAGTACTGACTCATCTCGATAACTGTGATTAATATTAATCAATTAATTTTTTTCCTCCCTGAAAATGTATTTTTATAATTAAAAAAATCATTACTTCATTAAGAATAATTGAAGGGTAAATTACACTATTTTAATTTGATTTGCTAATTATTATAATATGAATGTTTATATAAATTATTAATAATTATTAATATGTATATAATATTGTAAATTATAATAACTAGTAGTATTAGTAGTAGTAGTGGTATTGTTATGAACATAAATTTGATTTTTAAAAAAATATATGTATATATACATTTTCTTAATAAAAATAACAAATATATTAGATAATAATAAGGATGTTATAAATAATATTAATAATAGCAATAAATATTAATTATTATTGTTGCAGTTGTTGTTGTTTTACTGTTATCTATTATATTATTATTATTATTATTGTGTTATAAATTTAAAAAATCTATTATTAACTAAATTAACATTCATATTTGCTGTTGTAATAAAATTGTTATCTAATTATGAAATTTCACCCATACTAGCACTGACTACAATGCTTTGTACAGCATACTGTAAAACGCAAGAGACAATTGATGGTATTCCTGGTCAGCTAAACATTTTAGTCTCTCAGTCCCTTCAATGGGTGCCAATAACTCCAAATTATGAATTCAGGCACGTATTCAAATGGTGAGAGCTTCAGTTTTTTTTTTTTCATGGCTTCTTGCTGTTCCTCATCAGTACTTTCTGCTGAAACGTACTGTTTGCAATATGCAATTAATGAGTTGTTCAATGCTTTGAAAGAATCCATTTTAAATGTAATTGTCTCTGTTCCCTAGAGGCGAAAGGACAGGCCCAGAGACGAAGCTGTCAGAGAAACAGGGCTGTCTTTAATCTTCATGTGATGACACTCATACTTGTACGCTGTGCTATAATTTAACATGAGAGAAAATGAAAGTGTGTATGAGGTAGTAAGTGACAGGAGGAAAAAAGTGGGTGAGTGTATGCTTGTGTGTGAGAAAGATATCGAGAAGGTACAACATCGTAGACTCAGCGTTTCAGACCTACTTCTGCCAATCAGAAGTCGATTGTCTCTGATCTTAGGTACAGAGATGAAGCGATTGCTTTGAAAGCGTCCGACGCTACAATGGACTAAGATGGGGGAGTGTTGTGGAGGGTAATAGAAGATTTGGCACAGTCATACTTAATAGAGAGCACTTTGTGTCTCATCATTTATGTTTAAAAACATCAAAGCTGCTCACAATGACGCATATCAAACTGATCTAACAATCACACACTGTGAGTGAGAAGAATGTCTGCTATGTCTAAGTGTCTGCTAAATCTGAGAATATTTGAGGGAATACATAGTAACAAGGATGGCAAACCAAGGCCTTCATCTACTTACAGCAACTATAAAGTTGGTGAAATGGGAATATAGTTCAACAGAGACACCAGAAGTGGTTCAGCTGGCTGCCTTAGCAAACTTTTAAGGGGCCTTCAAAATGATTTCAAATGATTTTTAAAAAGCAAAACAAGTTTTAAAAAAAGATAAAACACCTCAGATTCCCAGTCAAGATATTTCTTATATTAATTCATCCCTTCATATGCACTTAAGAATAAAATTCCTATAAGCTGACGAAACCCAGATATATGAGGGAATTTCAAACGTATGATTCATTTATTTCATATATTCTTAAATGCTAATAATATTTGTAAAAATCCTTGTACAGCCATGTTCATTGGTCATAAATCAGTGTTCTTGAAACTTCTGGAATCACAAAATTGAACAAATTGAAATTATAGTTGTTTTTCCCTATTTAAAACATCATTACAGCAGTAACAGCAGAAATTCTGTATGTTGACCTATACCTGCTGATAAAAAGGTTGAGAACCACTGCTCTACATGATGTTACTGTCCATTCTCCAAACTTTTCAGTCCAACCAAATGATACAATGATGAAGCATAAAATGTGACTCTGAGGTTCTGTTTCCACCTTATACCACCTTATATATACATCTATACACACACACACACAAAACTATTCAATTCAAGTTAATTACTTAGAATACATAAAGTACATAATTACAAACATTATTATAATTATAAAAGAAATATACAAAATATATTACACATAAATACATTCAATTATAATTATAATCTTTGTGTATTTATTTATGAAATTTACATATAAAATTATTAAATATAAACATACGATCCTCATATGATTATCATAAAAAAAGAAATAGACAAAAATATTATACATAAATATATTCAAACATAATTATAATATTTGTATATTTGTAATAAATATAGATATACTATCATCATATAATTAAAACATTTTAAATATATAAACAATATTATATAAAAATATAAAATATATATTTTATTCTTTTATATTTACATATTTTAAATTTACATGTACAGCCTATATAATTGAGCAAACGATTATAAAAAATATGTCAAATAAAATATTAAAATAAATATGGTTATATATAATGATAGTTTTATTTATATTTAACTTTTACTTAAATCAGGAATTATGTGTTATTATATATTATTAATATATTTCCAATACACACAATCATGCATGTTATATATAAAACAAACAATAACAAACATATATTATTTTAGATTTTAAACTGTATTTTAGTTTTATCTAAAATCATGATTGAAAACTGACGTTGTGGGCAATCACACAATCAAAATGGCCCTTGCCTACAACGTCCTGACATTTAATCCCACTACACAGGACAGCAGGTTGGCTGTGATATGACACTGACCACGTGGGTCATGAATAGGGCCTGAAAGGGCAGATGCCAAGGTCACATGGGGACATAAGCCCTCTGCAGACCTTTCCCTCTACAGACCCGCATTCAATTACTCTTAAATCAATGTATCAAATGACGCCCCAAAATCAATAATCTTCAAGGTGTTCCTTGAAAAAATGCACAGTTTGCTGACCTCCGTCTGCCTCTGATCTCCAATCCACTCCTGCCGGCTCGGGTCAGACCTCTTACCTTGACCCCCGCATAGGTAATGCACTGAAAGCCATCAACCCAATGCTAAAGTGAGTCACACTTCCACCTCCCATGAGATTGCATCCCCTCATAACTGAACACCATCCTCGCACCCCAGAGACAAGGAGCGTTCACCAGCGTTCTCTATTGAGAGGAAAAGTAATTGCCTTTCTTTTGTTTGTTTATGCACTTTCTATTTGTTATTCAGCATGGACAGTAAAGGCAGCTCTTAGAGTGAAAATGAGTTTTATGTAAGGAGTAATAACCTTAATGGATTTCCTCAGTAGCAGGAAGCCCCATGGCTATTTATCTTCTCCCTCCACTAATTATTCATTACAGCTCAGCCAGAGGAAACTCGCAAAAACACACAGTCAGATAACGGCGGCGAAGCGCTCGCAAAATTACTTTCTGCTTTCGCCTCTTAAAAGATTCTCGCACTTCAATGCATTTCATTCCAGCCGAGCTTCTGGAGGAGACGCCCACCGTAAGCAGCTGATAGCTTGGAAAATATTCAGAAACACTGATTTGTAAATGCACAAACAGCATCCAGGAGGAAGCGATGAACTGAATGTTTTTCATCACAGGTGGAGGTTGAACTTGTGCATTTTGCGAGAAGTGCATCTCCTGCAGTGGGCTAAAGCATCTTCATGTTCAGTAATCACTGCAGTCCGCCTCGTATTTTTGATTCACAAGCGGAGGACTGCTTACTGTTGACCTCATATTCATAATTACCCTTCACCTTTACCTGATTGATGTCACAGTGGTGACATTTGTGTCCAGTCGTGCCCTTTAGTGGCTCCACTGAGACTCTCTCTAATCGCACAGGCCCCAACTCATCACACAAACCTATCAGCTCACTGCAGGATAGCTGTCACGCTGACAACAACACAATGGATGCTGAGCGCTGTGAGGTAGTAGATGGAGAAACAGACACATTTCACTGAATAAAGAAAAAAAAGAGCAGCACCATGGTTGTGTTTGTAATTTTAATTCATTGAATGTGTTTGGAAGTTTGGAAACATTAAAAAGATTAGAAAAGAATTTGGGGGAAATAGGAATGAGTAAGACTATTCAGGAAAGGTAATTTTTCATATACTCAAGAATAAAACAAAATACTGACATTTAAAAAAATGTTTTGTGAAAACCTGCTAATTTGTTAAGTGTACTGTACCTTACAATAATCAAAAAAACATGCAATTTAACTGTAAAAACAAACAAAAATAAAAAACCTACTGTTCAAATTACAGCAGCCTTTACTTGAGTGTTTAGTGTCGCATGATCCTTTAGAAATCATTCTAATATGCTGATTTAGTGCTCAAGAAACATTTCTTCTTATTATCAATGCTGAAAACAGTTATGCTGCTTAATATGCTGCTTGTGTAAACCATGATACTTTGATACTTTTCTAAGAATTATTTGATGAATAGAAAGAAGAGTATATATTTGAAATAGTTATTTTTGTCTTTACTGTCACTTTTGATCAATTTAAAGTATCCTTGAATGAATGAAAGCACTATATATATATATGAATTTTCGCGCCAATTCGGGCCCGACTCCTCCACACACAATTGAGCCTACAGGCTGATAGAGGCAACCGTGGTGGACAGTCGAGGTGTCATTCTTTTTTTTACATCATGGTTGGCTCATACATGTACAAATGAAAACTCTATCTTAAAGATTTTTTTAAAGTAAAAACCTCCACATAGCTCCTTTAACGTGAGACTCTTATCGGGCGATAAAAAAGTATCGCCGTTAATCTATTCTCAAAGTTGGGTTGGGAGCTGGGTCTATACTAAGCAAGCTATGATGACTTTCACCTTGATATTTTATATAACCGACTGGCCGAGGCCAGCCTAAAAAGATGCTCAGGACAGTTTACAGGTCACTGCTGCGCATCGTCACGAAAGCTTATCTTTTTCACGTGTTTTTAAGCCTTACCGCTTGTCGATTTAAACATTAAAGCATACAAAAACAAGACGCAGAAAAGCTGAACAGAGTAGCTGGTTATTCGCGCGCTGTTTTTCGGCGCGGAGAAAGAGAGAGCCACATATCACGGACAGCGAAACACTGAACCGAACTCTTTTCTGCGAAGTTCTCCTCGAAGTCCCTCCTGCACTTGAACGAACAAATACAAATCGCAGTTTGAACAAACAAAAATATGTGAAAGAGCCCAATTCAGCACCTCAGTGTTGTGGTGTTCAGGGCTCACACAGAGAAAGGCGTCTCAAAACACTTGAACATCGAATTTGCTTATTTTTGCTCTTTTTGCCGACAAATACATACAAAATATGTCAAAATATCCACCTTGGAAATTATGCTTGAAAAAACACAGTTATTTCTTAAGTGAAAGTAAACATTTAAGAAAAAAAAATGGGATGTGTATTATATTGGATGCGTTCATTGTCTCTTAAAGTGACCGCACCTAATTTAGCTACTGGCTGCTATAATGTTAATCCAAGAAAATGAAAGTGAAAATCACTCACTGATCTTGACTGAATTACTTTGTAGTTTTAACAGTCAAACCAAAAATTATTCAGACACCAGATATATTTTTTCATATATATATAGCAAAACTGTAATAATGTGAGAAATGTTGAAGGTGTCTGAATAAATGTAGGTTTGATTGTATATTTCAGTTTTACATTGAAGACTATCCAGTGCTATTTTACATTTAATTATTTGGTTTTTGTACCTTGACACCTACAAACTTGAAAAAAAACTTAAACATTGTGTAAATAGCACAAATAAATAAAAATAAACGAACATACAAATTAAACAATTTCAAACAGGGCCCACTGGTACAACCTTCACTGGGTCCCCGCTGACCCCAGCAACAGCTCTGCTCAGGCCTGTTTCACACATACTCCGTCTGCAGTGCGTATGCAGTCCGTGTGCGTTATGGATGTGGTGCAGCACGGACTCGATGTGCTTTCACACAGGACGCGTTTACAGTTTGCTACTTGGTACGTAAACGATCGCTGCACTGCTGCAGACGCAACGCTCCTGGAACACAACTGGAATCCGTTAACATGGGTGCGTAAAAAAATTATGCAATGCATACGCACTGCAGACGGAGTATGTGTGAAACAGGCGTAATGTTGTTTGCACCTTGTGCCATGTGGAATTAGTTTACAGCTTTTTCAAGCATTTTGTGATGCATTTTGGAAACAGGAGATGAGCCCCTTTTCTAATGCACCATCTAGCTTGATAAACCCCTTCTCAAAGACTTACTGTTTGTCAATTTTATTTGGGCTACACACATATTCTGAATGCCATCGGCAGAATTCGAATGAGCCATTTTAATCTAGATTAATCTAGATTAATTTCAAGATCACAGTGAGATTAATCTAGATTAAAAAAATTAATCTATACCCACCTCTTATATATATATATATATATATATATATATATATATGTATATATGTATATATATATATATATATATATATTCTTTTTTTTTTTTTACAACAACAAAATATAGTCTTCTTCATACAGCACCTAAAAGCGTGTTAGAATTACAGCTGGCTAACACATACTAGCAAATTTCGAAAGTCAACAAAAACAAGTGATTTTTATTTTCGTTCCAACAGGATCAAAGAAACACTGCAGCAGAACAGCTTGACCTTGTAACAGTGATATCAGCGTCATGGGAAACATCTGTGTGGTAAGACTGCCATCTAGTGTAAAAGACCACCTGATACACACACAACCTGCATGGTCTTAAAGGGTCTCTTAGCAAGCTAGCACTGCTAGCCAGGCCAAATTAATATCAATGCTTGCTTTTGAACCTAACCTAACGTATATTAACAATTAGAAACCCTGATTTCAACTTCGAGTTCAGAGGAATGTTGTGGTAAATTCTACTCTGTGCTTCCTGAGACAGCAAAGACTGGGTGATTGGATGCAGTGTACTGAATAAACAATACCAGTTACGCCTAATTAATTTGACAAGTGATTAATACACACTCAGACAACAAAAACAAATGGTTGCTGCTCCCTGGGTCTACTTAACCAACAAAGAACCAAGCAAATAATTCATAGGAAGGAAAGGGTTTTTCCAAAGAGTGCAGGCTGCGACACAGCCCCCAAAGCCCTCCAGAGACAAACCAATAACAAACAAAAATGAACACAAGCATTCATTACGCATTTGCTTTCAGGCTATAATTGAGTAATTTGCAACAAATGAATGAGTATTATGTCAGAGTATGTCTTCTGAATAGGCCACAGGGCAGATCCTATGACCAAATTGCTTTTGAATAGTGTCAATATTCACATATGCATACATGCATTTAAAGAATAGTTTACCCAAGAATGAAAATTTCCTGAAAATTTACTCACACTCAGGCCATCCAAGATGTAGATTAGTTTTTTCTTCATCAGAACAGATTTGGAGAAATGTAGCATTACATCACTTGTTCACCAATGGATCCACTGCTGTGAATGGGTGCCGTCAGAACGAGAGTCCAAACAGCTAATAAAAACATCACAATAATCCACAATTAATCCACATGACTCCAGACCATCAATTAATGTCTTCTGAAGTGGAAAAACTGCATATTTAAAGAAGTTTTAACTTTTAACCATCACTTTTGGCCAAAATAGTCCATAATCCATAAGAACGCTTCCTCCAGTGAAAAAGTCACCTGTAGTCCTCTCACACCAAATCTATCAACATTTTTTTCTTTAAGAACAGTTTTGAACTGTTTTCAGGCTATAATTCAGTAATTAGCACAAAATGAATGAGTATTATGTCAGAGTATGTCTTCTGAATAGGCCACAGGGCAGATCATATGACCATAGTGTCATTATTCACATATGCATACATGCATTTAAGGAAGCTGTTTTTGTCTTGTCTCACCGGTGTTCTGACCGGGACACGCATCACAGTATGGCAAGGGGTGTAACCACTGATCTACAGTATGACTGGATCGCTCATCGCGTTCTAAACTGCCAACTGGCAGTGAAGCCACCAGAAGTGTTCGATCCGCCATTTTACTAATCCCTACCAGCAGAGAGCACCATTGAGTTACATTTAAACCGCAGACCTAAAATCACCCGATTTGAAGCAAATCAGTCAAATGGGATTAGTTGTTATGTCATGTGTTTACGGTCTTTTGGGGCAGGATGAGCGATATATTAAAAACATTTAGGTGGGTATGTCTGTGCACTGACGACGCAGATGACTGATCAAAATATAGGCTATTTCTTTATGAACATAATTATTCAGGAATTATTAAACATGAACGTATTAGTGTCAGAAATGGATTTTAACATATTACAATGAATAATACAATTATGTTTTTAATATTGCGCTATAATCAAATGAAAAGCTTAACTTACTATCTTGGATACTATCTTGTCTTTAAATCCGCATTGTATATAGTCAGTTTATTTCTCTAAATAAATTCAGATTTCAGAATGAGCACTTTGTCGTTTGTTATATATGTTGAGGTCATGTCCGTCTGATGTTTATCATGCTCATGGTGTTCGTTACTGTAATGCACGTAGCTTTTTAATAAGTAGGGGAAATTCCCGACATTTAAAAAAATTACCGTTTACATGCCTAGGGTGTTTGCATTGTAATAATGTACAGAGATATTTCAGATTTATAAACGCTGACTTGTTAGGTGATGTTTTCTCATTAAAATCATACAAGTTCCTATTAATTCAATAGAACGTTTACGCACACTAGGGATTACCAATTTGGCCTTGGCTTCACGCGCACGCACGCGGTGTCGGCGGTGACAGTTGACGTTAGCTCGCTAGAGAAAAATCCGTGCACCAACAGACACATGACATACACAATTCCAATTTAATTTTTATTCAACAATGCTATCCTTCTCTAAACTGATGATGTTATCGAATGTTGCCAAATTAGAAAATCGATCGAAATTATGCACTATTTTTTTTGGTAATAAAATGCACACAAGACACGAGTTTACTAGGAAGTGTCCCGCTCTTTTACCTCTCTCTCTCTCAGTGCAGTCTTGAACAAATAATAATAAATAATAAATTAGTTGAACAAATAGTTAACTTGAGTAGAGTAAACAGTGGAAATAAATCAGCAAAGTTACCTTTCTGAAGTTAAAATTCCTATGAAAGTGGAATCTAGCTTTTCAGCATTCCATGGCTGGAAAAAAAATCCTCTAGAAATTGCTGTATTGTGATTCACAGAAAAAATATTTTTACTGTAGAATTTACCCGCCATTGAAAATTGACCATGATGCTTTGCAAATCTACAGTAACATGCTGTATACAGGTTCTACAGTAAGCATTTGCTCGTTTTACAGTAATAATGCTGTGAAAACTACAGAAATTTGTTACAGTGTACTGTATCATATTTGATACACAAATTTCTAAGGCCTCTAAATTATCAACATGATTAAACCTTCGGGCTCCGTTACATGTCTTTTTCTATGTGAAATCTTAAAATCAAATTATATATATATTATATTGTTAGTCATATTTCAATATACTGGACAGCAGCAACATTTGGTCTACTTGATTTTCCACACATTTTTTTTAAGTAAGATCATGTTGAGTATTAAATATGATATATTAGGCTTTCAAGGAACATTTATTTGTCCATCCCTCAATCATTACTGAATTGCATTATATTGCATTGCAAATGTTGTATTGCACTACTGGTTTGCCCTGTAAACTGTTCAACTGTTACTGTGTATAAGCGCCGTGACAGAGGTGGGTAGAGTACCCAAAAACTGTACTCAAGTAAAAGTAAAAGTACTTCTAGAAATATTTACTCAAGTAAAAGTAAAAGTACTAGTCTGAATAGTTACTTGAGTAAGAGTAAAAGAGTATTGGATAAAAAATCTACTCAAGTAGTTAGTTAGTTACTTTGGGTCATATACTGAGCCTATTTTTATTTAGATATATAGATAAAATGTATGTAATGTATATGTGTGTGTATAAATATATATATATTTCATCAGCCTTGACTCCAGTCTTCAATGCCACATAATCCTTCAGAAATCATTCAAATACGTTGATTTACTATCAATGATGTTCTTTTAATCTTTCTATACATCAAATAATCCTTAACAAAATGTCACAGGTTCCAAAAAAATATTAAGCAGCAAAACCGTTTCCAGCACTGGTAATAAATCAATATATTAGAATTATATTTTGAAGGATCATAACTCATAAGGAAAGGATCATAAGGAAAATTTGGATTTGCATCACAAAATAAATTATATTTTAAAGTATGTATTATATATGTATAAATAACCTCTGACACAGAGAAGAGTAAAAACTCCTCACATGACCGCTAAGTTACTGAACATCTGAACATAACAAACCAAATGCACATTGACGGATCTTCTTCTGTCTGCACGCAGAAGTATATTTCTGCAAGCGTAATATAAACTGTCTAAATCGAGACTATGAACCAGATGGCAACAAACAATCTTGGATCAGCCTGGGACAGTATGAAAACCATAGCAGGCCTCCAGAATCTAAAAAGCAGCAGCCCAGTCACCTTGGATGGCTTCAGCTCAGATACTGAGCTGGCCAGTGCTCTTATTCAATTTTATAATCGTTTTAATATTTTTGATTTTAGCTATGAGATCGACAATTTGAGTAAACAGCTTGTAGACACTCAACATTTTAATATAACACAAGCAGGAGTGCACAAAGCATTCCTCTCTATAAGAGTTAATAAAAGTCATGATCCAGATAACATCTGTGGGCGCACACTCAAAACCTGTGCAAAGCAATTGAGTACTCCCTTCCACTACTTTTTTAACAAGTCTTTAGAGGCACAATTAGTACCTGAGGTATGGAAAGATGCTGTAGTTATCCCTTTCCCCAAATCTAACAACACCAAAAATCTTAATGATTTCAGACCAGTGGCACTTACATCAATAGTAATGAAAGTTTTTGAAAAATTAGTGAGGTCTGAAATATTGAGGAAAACGAAGCATTTACTTGACCCTCTGCAATTCGCTTATAGACCCCGTAGGGGGGTGTAAGATGCCACAGTCACCTTACTTAATTTACTCTTTAAGCATTTAGATAACAATGGCTCTCATGCCAGACTTTTATTTATTGATTTCTCATCTGCTTTTAATACAATTCAACCTCATATTTTAACCACAAGGCTGCTGGAACAGTTTGATCTAAGTAATAACCTGTTCGGTTGGATCCTTAACTTTTTAACGGACAGGACACAAAGAGTGAGAGTGAATGGCAGTCTCTCAGAAAAAGTCTGTTCATCAACAGGCTCCCCACAAGGATGCGTACTCTCACCGCTTCTTTTTATCTTGTACACAAATATGTGCCAGAGCAGGTGGGAAAACAGGACTATAATTAAATATGCAGATGACTCAGTAATTGTTAGCCTGCTCCAAGATAGTGAAACAGGTCACGGTCCAGTCATCAATGACTTTATTGAATGGTGTGAGGCGTCTCACCTTCAACTAAATGTAGTTAAAACAAATGACATGCTTATAGATTTTAGGAAAAAAAAACAATCCAAACACAATAAATTACATCAATTAAAGGTCAAACTGTTGAATGTGTCAAATCATATAAATACCTGGGGATGGTAATAGACTCTAAACTTACATTTGGAACTAACTGTGAACAAGCCTGTAAAAAAGGACATCAGCGTTTGTTTTGTTTGAGGAAACTGAATCAATTTCACATTTATAAATCCATCATGACCCTTTTTTATCACGCTTTCATGAGTCAATTTTATCCTTTGCGCTAGCAGCCTGGTTTGGGAACCTCACTTTGAAAAATAAAAACTCGCTCAATAAAATAGTAAATATTAGTATTAGTATACAAAACAGTTACAGCGCATAACTAGTTCAATTTAAAAATGACAGTTCACATCCTTTGCACACAGAATTCCAGTTTCTACCCACTGGGCGTAGGTTTATAATCCCCAGGTGTAGAACAAAAAGACACAAAAACCGTTTTGTTCCTACAGCCATTACTTTGAGGAATAAGTTATAGCTTATAGTGTACTTGGTTTTTATGTATTTTACTTCCTTTTTTTTATGAGGAGACTACTGAAACTAATTTTTTTTTTTTTGTTTGTTTTTTTTAATGTATGTATTATTTATTCTGGACCGATATGAACTTTTTGATGATGTAGTTTTTGATGATGTGTGATATGTGCTCTGTTTCATATGTGTGTATGAGGACTCTACTGCAAACAAAATCTACCTTCGGGTATAAATAAAGGAACTTGAACTTAAATATTGTGCAAGTTTCATAATTAATTGTGTCTAGACATATGGGGGTCGTCATGTGACACACAGCAGCCACAACAGCATATTGGCAAATTATTATTAAGCATTTTTTTATTTTTATTTTTATTTTTTATTAGAAACATTCCCAGACGCATGAACTATATAATGAAATATGTCGATTCACACATTTCATAGAATGTTAATAATGATAATATGCGACGGTCAAAGTAGCCTAATTATGTAATTTATTATAAAACCCTGTCTGTTTACTTAAGTAACAGATATAGGTGTCATGCCATAACATATTTTTAATACGACTGACTTTATATTAAATGTAAATTTTACATTGAAAGTTAATGTGATATAAAAATTGCTACTAATCTTTCATTGTTCAGAAAGAGAGCAAATAACATTTACATTATCAAAGATAATTTTCACTGAAAATCTAGAGTTCAATCACTCTCAGAAACTCCCATTAAAATCACTGAAACTGTTAACACTGTGAAATCAATATCTTAATTATAGATTCGTACACACATCTGCACTTTGTTGTTTCTGACGAGAGAATTCGTCTCCAGTCAGCGAGCGAAGGAAGCACCGGCATTTTAGCGATGACTCATCTGAACACCTCTGATTGGCCATTGCATTCAAAAGCTCAACATAATGTTGTGTGATTGGCTATAATGTGCAGCGCTGTAAAACGCATCTATCTCTGGCTCAGCGCCAGCAAGCGATCACAGATCTGAATTTAGCATCTGATATGACTCGCTGAACGTACTCGCACCGATGTGATTGTATTAAAATTAATAAAATCTTAATCGGTTATTTTTTGTCTCTTGGAAGCTGCATTCAACTTGACTCCCCTCTGTTATAAGCCACACGTACAACAACCTAATGTCACCGGTATGGTGTACTGTAATCGAATGTAGCCCAAGTTATTACCTGTTGAACAGTAGACAGCACACGCGGTGTTCATCTAATAAAGATCTGCATCGCAAGCAAATAGCCTTTGCAGATTTGCTTTCAATTCAGTGCAGTTCCATATCCACGTTTTCAACTCTGAGTGAACCGCTTCAGACGCTAGGCGCGTGAGGCAGGGAACTGAACGACTCATTCAAACTGATTCATGAACCAATTCACTCGTTTGCCAATTGGTTTGATCAAGCCTTTGAACAGAGTTGACTCAAAAGAATGAATAATTCACGAATGGGCATCGCTCATTGCCCAGAGAAAAGTAGACGTCGCGTTTGGAATAAACTGAAGCATTTATAACATTTATTGCATTAAGATAAAGTATAACGAGAGGAGCGTCGCCCACAGTAACGAAGTAAAAGTACAGATTTTCCCCAAAAAATTTACTCAAGTAAGAGTAAAAGTACCCATCTTTAAATATACTCCAAAAAGTATTAGTTACCCCAAAAAATTACTCAAGTAAATGTAACGAAGTAAATGTAACTCGTTACTACCCACCTCTGGCGCCGTCATTATCACTGTTCAACACAAACAAGACAAAGAAAGAGGCAGTAAGTATTATATCAATAACAGTCCAGTTGATAGTGCTACAGATCTGTCTTATTGCAAATTCGTACCTGATAAACATGTAAAAATAAAAAATAAAAAAAGTTTCTATAAATGATACAACAGAATGAAACAAAACGTATACACACAAATAATCTCTACATTTACACCTGTCACTACTTGTTTCCCTATTTCTCACAGAGACTTTGCTAGAGTTAACATCTAATCTTATAGTAGGTGCATTCTGTCTAGATTGTATATTAATGAAATAAGAGCTCACGTACAGTTTACATGCTAATAATAATAAATCCTGACATGATGATCAGGGCACATCCATGTCTTGCCTTAAATGGGGACCAATGTGTTTCTGCTCATTTTGAAACGTATGTTCACAATAAAATGAATCTTAATTTGACTTTTTTATTACAGTCGTTAGTTGGAAAATTTGTTTCTAAGCAAAAACATCAAAGATCGTGTTACCAAAACTGCACTCTGTGGCGCAAATTTTACGTCACTTGATAGACGCTTGTCAAATTAGCGTTTTAGTACACTTTAACGGCTCTTCAAGTGATGTTAACGATACCTAAGCCTCCCTTTTTTAACCCTAAATCGAAACCTGCAATTCTAGTATAACTCCATCATAAATTCCCGCGTGAACTCGAGAAACTAGTAATTGGCGACACGACAGAACAGCTCTAACGTTACTCTCTGTTGTACCTCTGTGTATGCGCTTCATTATATTTCACCGCAAGGTGGCGACATAATCAAAGAAAAAGCTATTAGACGAGTCACCTGTGAATCCACTGACCGTCTACGTGAATTTCCACATCCTACCATAAGAGGGCGACATATTCTCGCATGGAAGGTCAGAATTTTAACATGCTGTCAAATTTGGAAACAATTTCAAGACGAGAGAATTTCATCAGACAGTTTGTCAATAGTGTTATTTGTATTGGTGTTTTAATGACTCTTTATATTAGTAATTGGTGTTTATTTTATTATTTATTATATTCTTTATTTTTAGAATCGTTATATTCGTCTAACTCTTTTGAACAAATTGAACATTGAACAAACTGTGTCATATTTGTTTGTTTGTTTGTTTGTTTGTTTGTTTGTTTCATCATTTTGAAAATAATAAACTTTTAGAATTTTACATTTTAGAAGCAGCCTTGCGTTGCTTTTAGGACAATCTTAAAATAGTCTATTCATAATAAGAAAAATATAAAGGCTAAATGGAGCTACCACATTCCTGTCTGTTCTCTTTCTGAATAAGAGTAGCCTAAATGTAAAATTAAAAAGACTAACAGGCGTATGCTATGTATCTCAGTTATTCTTGTGCAATGTAAGTAAAAATAGATAGGAATAAAATAAAATAAAAAAAATAGATTGAAACTAAGATTAAACATGCTTGGTATCTGAACACACACAAAAAAATCTGTCTAATAAAATATTTCCCATTTCAAAATCCAACGCTTTTTGTTAAATGTAGCAGCAGAAAAAAAAAATGTTGAATGTATTTTAGCATAGGCCTATATGTAAGGTATTAGGCTTTTTTATTTAGATGAAATAAACTTGATAGTTTAAACCCATTTTGTCGTAAATCTTTTGACGATTTCATTACTTAAAAACAATAGACTATAACACAGTAACATTACATACATAGTATTTATAACATAGTATAACATAGTATTTTTATTCGATTTACAATTAGGCCTACCGAAATTGTAATAATTATGTGGACTGTAAAATAAATAAAAACACTGAACTAAATTTAAACTGAGTAGCAGAGGAATTTATCTCAAATTCATTAAAACACTGTCTCTGTAAATATTAAACAACCCGAGAGAAGGGTCTGTGTTATCATGCACCTCATCAAATGTGCATTATGAACATTGGAGTGCTCGGTTTCTCCGTTAAATGAAGGCACACTGTCAATCCGACACTGCTGTTTACACTGTTTTATCTGCGGGGAGAAGGTAAACAGACTCTGGCGAGGGGGATTATGTCTCCATGGCATCGCGTTTCAATAGTGCAGCTATACACTCCTCGTGCGAAAATACAGTGGACTTCTGCTTTGAGACTGTCTCTGTTTAGAGGCTTTCACAATCTTTTAAAAGAAGAGAAGAGCTTATAATATCATCTCTCTATAACTTGGACTGTCGATGCGAAAAAATAATAAATTGATATGGGCCTATTGTTATGAAACAATGAAAAAATTTACTTTCTAATATGTTTAGCTATTTTTATTTTATTTTTTTTTTTTTTTTTTTTTAAATACATATGGTAAATAATAATAATAATAATACATTAAACGTATTGATTTTGTTAAACATATTGAAAGAATTGAATTGTTTATTATTTTTTAAAAGTTTGTATTACTTTCAAAATGTGTTTTGAAATAAGTCACAATGCGCCAACTGATACAATATGGATAAACAAACCAAAATAAAAAAATGTAATGCACAAAACAAGCAAAACGTAAGAATAAAATAACATTTATTTATTTTGCAAAATTTACACCGAGAAATGTACACTTCGCAACGCAGCAAGATTTCATTCAACAAACAATCTTTTTACATCTTTTTTTTTTAGATCCATTTTGAATGTTTTTGTTTTTTACTTTATCATCAAGAAATGCAATATACATAATTTAGTCTTGTAACACAATATATCACTCACAATGGGAATACAAATGTCTACTTAAGCCAGTAACCATATTAAATCCAAAGAGCTTCTGTTCTGTCGAATGAACATGGCACGATTTAACAGACACTGAGCAGAAAAAGAGTGAATAATAGACGTTCCACAATAACAATAATGCTAGAATATTCCCTTTTTTTAATGATGAAGCAAATTATTATCCTAGGAATTGCACTATTATCACACGGGGGCTTAATCCGTTTGGTAAATGATCTAAATGGATTGTAACAAACGTGAAGGATTTTAAAATACACAATTTACATTACTCGAAAATACTATGGTTACCCTGCTAAATGTCTAAAATAATTCACCTCTGGCTCCTCTTGCGCTGAGGCAGTGTCGGTAACCCCATCCTGCAGTAAGATGGGTAAAAATTACTTTAACCTTTACGCGTAACCATTTTCTTTTTGATTTATTACAAACTTCAAAGAAGCCACGACCACCAAGCACATTTTCTGGTGATTAAACTAGACATATTTTATATACAGAAACACAAGGCCCGCGAGTCTTTAAGGATGAGTAATCTTTAGGCCTACGAGTCTTTAAAGAAAAGAAACACTTTTGTCTACATTTGGGAAACACTATCTCACTGTTTCTCTGTAGTGTTGTTGACCAGAGGACCATAGAGTCCATTGGTGTAGCTCTGATCTTTATGCAAGAGAGTCCTGTCTCTGATCAAGTCACTGAAGGCATAGTCCATTGGCGGCCTGAAGCCCAATGTTGGCATCAGACCCGTGGTGGAGTATGGAGCCATGAAGGCAAGGCCTCTGCTGTGAGCCGAGTACGCGAGCCGGAGTGGGTTCAAGCCCAAATGCGTACTGAGAGAATACGTGCTCGGGTCGGAACCAAAGTGTGGCGCGTTGGGTTGCAAAGGAGAGAAGGCAGATCTATTGCTGAGCGTCATGGTTCCTGGTAACATTGGCCGCGGGTTGGAGGACATGTGCGGCTGTGCGCTCTGCAGCATCCGATCCGCCGTCCAGGACTCCTCTGGGCCCTTGGCTTGACCGCTGTTGTTGAGGATTTGCTCTATGGCTTGCACCACGTCTTTGCCGCATCCCTGCAGCACAAGCTCCAGGACGCTGCGCTTGTGGTTGGGGAAAACCCTCGTTAGGATATCGATGGCGTTCATCTGTCGCGATGCTGCGGAGGAGGGCGAGGGCTCCTGGTCGTCTTTATCTGTATCCGAGCCGGAGTCTGAACCGAGCGGACTGATTGAGCCTGGCGTCTCATCGCCGTCTTTTAATGGTTTGGCAATCGGGGAGCTCACAGTGGATTCGCGGTCACCGTTCTCCGAACCCGAGCCGTGACGCATATCTGGAGACGACATTCCTGGAACGGATTCGGTGTCTGTGGATACGGACTTTCCAGGCGCCTGCTGTGGGGTCACCGATACAGATAAAGATGTCTTGGGGAACAACTCGAACTTTTGGATGTTCGATTCACCTGAAATAGATTGATGCACGTCAATAATTGCCATCAGCTAAACATGTCTTTTTTCTTTGACTGTATGAGAGTGAAACTTGGAATTCAACTTGAAATAGCCTACACAGTTCGATATTATTCTTTGAATAACAAATACACTAGCAAAATATATCAATCTTTTAAAATAATTAAGTTTTCCATATGGTTCTTTGAATATTCAAAAAGTTTTTTGATGTTTCATTAGAGATTCTTTGGATTTAGTATAAGAGCGTTTATTTAAAAAGTGCATAAAATGTTTTTTAGGTAATTAATTTCTATTTACAATTCTTTAAATATAATTGAAACTTTTATTTTTAAGAATGTATAAAGTAGCTATAGGAGTAGGCTTTAATTTATCCACCTACCAGAGTTTGTTTCGTTGTTAACTGAGCTAAAGACCTCATAGTTTTGCCGGGGAGGTATGATGCCGTTGGCAGCGGCCAGGGCCAGACCCTCTGCTGTGCCGTAGAGCAGCTGAAGTTCTCTTGCCTCGTTCTCCTCCTGCGCCTGCTGTCTGCGGAGCGCAACCTGAGCGGCCATGACGCGCTGTCTCTCAGCGATGAGAGTGCATTTGGCACACATGCAGTCCTTCCATCTGCAGTAGCGCTTATGCCCCTTCAGCGCGGATACCACGCCGTGATTCCTGCACCGGGCGCACTTAGGCGTTCGTGGATACTTCTCTGTAGCGCGAAGCAACAGCGGCGGGGCCCTTAGGAGGTTACCGGCCATGGAAACCGGGATGGAGGCGGCAGCGGCTGCAGCAACGGCGCTGGGATGAACCTGCGACACTGCCTGGGAGGCGGGTGGGATCTCTGGACGAAGATCCATATTCTCCGAATCAACAAACAGCCGATCGATAGGTTAAAAAACGTGCGCAACCGAAGTCTTCGATCGGAGACGTTTCATAAGCATTGAGCAGAATCGATACACGGCGAATTTCTTTAGCACAGCACTTGAGGAAGAACACAGCCCGAATGCCAGTGTCCAGAGAAGAGATCAGAAAATACTTATGACTGCTTATGAAAGTCGTCTTTCCAGTGAAATTTTCAACTTGTTGCGCGCTGTCCACAAGCAGCCCAATAAACTCTTTTAGAAATTAAACATATGTTTAAAACTTATAAAAAATTTAAAAACACAAAAATCCATCGAAGGTATTACAAAACTAACTTTAAACTCAATGATGAGCCGACAGTCTAAGAGAGAGCAGAGTTTGCTGCTGGAGCCAGTGTGAGACACTAACTTCCTCGAGAGATCTTCAGTGGATACAGATCCCTCTAGATCTATTGTTGCGCCCACGTTTTCATTAGACAAATTTGACAACAATGTGGCGCCTGTCATTGGCCAAAGAGGGAAGGAGCGATCTGATTGGCTTGTCTCTTTTTCAACTGTGTCCACCTGCGTTTTTTTCTCAAATAACAAGCATCACGCAGAGCTAAAACATAAAACTTTTATCATAAGAAATTATTTACTAAAATACAGGCAAAAGATCCTGTAAGACAATTGACTATTGATACTATAATCTTTAAAAGCATTGTTTGACGATTTGGCATAACTGCCCTTCAGGCAAAATTGGCTAGCTGTTAAAAAGTTGATTACGGGATTCTTTGAGATAAATTTATTTATTATTTACAAGGAATTATTAGTCAAAATTAGGTTCGTATTTTTTGTTTATATTTTAAAAGACAAGATTTTGTTTTAGGCATTTGCTGTAGCCTAGTGAAGAGACAATTCCTCCTAGAATGACGTCAGTCTCGATAAAGGCAAAACGGTAAGTTGTTACGCTAGACTTTAAGGGCAGTTCGTTGTCCGTAATTGTTTACTGCATGTTTGCAATTGTTTACTGTAAACATTGTTGCGTCGTTTGAAAATGACATTCATTTGTAGCATTATTGCAGAACTACTGATTTTAAAGCTGGCTACTAGAGTCAAAAAGATTAAATGTGCTTGCCATTTATCATCGATATAAACACAACATTGCGATATTTGATTGTAATCTAATTATTTAAGATTAATTAATGTGGTTTAGCGCCATAGGAATAGTTACATCATTCTAGCATTTGCAAGACTAACGCTCGCTTCTGTTTCTCTGTATTTGTAGAACATTTACTATTAAAACTCTATATTTCTCACCAGCATTGTTTTGTATATTGTTAGCGTTGTTCTCGTAGCTTAACTAAGTCTTTTTGTTTTTGTTTTTTCTAGAACATATTTCATGTGACTATTTGATTTTTTTTTTCTCTTCATACTTTTAAAAGTCAGCGGATTGTTCACAACACAAACATTAACAGAAAGTGCTATTATCATTATTATTATTATTATTATTATTTATTGCTAAATGATTTTAGAATTGCATGCATTTGTTTTGGACACGTTCAAGAATTAAAAGCGAAGATTATTGATGTAAAACTTGCCAGGTTTTAAAATGTCAGTGAGATGCCTAATTATTTTTGCACTGCTTCAATTTATCTACCCTTAGATTAAAGTAGATTTTTAAACAATATAGCCTACATATTTTTTCTTTAGCCTACATAATTATCCAACATTTCAAGACTGTGGTGTCATAGAACTAAAATGGTTAGTAATTGAATTCTCTAGTCTTTAGAAATATGTTCATCGAAATATTTGTATCTATCTAACTATACAAGATTACTGAATGTATTCGTATATTGCTTACTTATTAAAGGTTACCATTGTACATGATTACAACATATTTTTTCAAAATAATAAAATGCCGTTTATCAGCTAAAAAAATAAATGTTCGCTTGCATCTGCTAAACAAATCTGCTTGACAACAACAGACTTAAATCTAAACATTCTTCTTTGTTCGTTCGGATTAATTCGAATCGCCAGAAGGTTTTGTATTTTTCAGGGTATTTAAAGCAGAACGCCATGGTTCTCTTTGGTACCTGGACTTTGAATTTCTCGCCCCCTTCGATAAAGTGATGTGGGCCTGTACTGTTTCCCTGTCGCTCGGTTTCTTATTGTTTACACACTCAATCACAGTAAGCAAATGCCATCTGTCCCCACACCCCCCTCCCCTCATCTGCACCTTTAATTACCCAACCAGCACACTAATAGAGACGATATTAAACTAAAGCTTTTTGACATTCAAAGTCATTATCTCGGCAGCGATCTCACGCGACTGAAAATAGACATCCCGAGATCATTACAAAACCGCAAGCAGGCGTTGATTGTTCATAAACTGAGAGATGATGAATGCACAGCTCTGATTGTGCTATTTTGACAGATATGAGAGCTAAGCCGGTCGTACGCTGTTCTGTTGATGATAGCCATATATATAGTCACAACTTTCGAAATGTAACTAACTCAAAATAATTTTAATACTTTTAATGCAACCCACTTATTCAATGCAAAACAGTGTATGCAGAATAGCCTATAATGCATTTAACGCCCATTAGATCTAATAAACTTGGCTTTCACATTACTATCTATCCATTCGAGATAACGTTTATGAACCCCAGAAAGCAATGCACAGTATAACTAACATTAAAAACTTGTTTTAATTCTCAGAATATCCACAGAGCAAACTTTGGTAAGACAAATGTTCTACCCTGAAACCAAGAAGCGCTAAAAAACCCTTTATTTTTAAGAGAGTAGGCAACATTTACTAATTCTGTTCAGGCAAAACCTATAATATTCTATGAAGTTTAAATAATGAATCCGGCCCTCTACACACTTTACTTGAAAAAGAAAATCTCTCCATTGAATGGGCGTCTCTGTGAATTCCAATTAAATGCCCCCGGGCAATTAAAACTGACTGTGGGCACTTAGGAAATTCAACATTCTTTCAACAGTTCATTAGACCTATGCATCAAAAACCCATACAAGGCTTTCACTCCTTTTAGAATCTCCACCGCTGACTGAGTTTTACACCTTTTTAAAGCAGCACAAAAGAGATGCTTGACCCGACATATGTAACAGCATGTCTCTGTTCCTCCAGCACCCCGCAGCGCTATTGCGCGGATCTTTCTCTCCGCTGATACCCGGCCGGAGCGCGGCTGGACCCGAACTGCCTCCCTGCGGAACTCCTGCTGGAATGGTTTGAGTGCGCAGAGCGCAGCAGAGGTTAGAGTAGCAGATAAAAAGGGGAATGAGGGTGCCGAGCGCGCGCTTTTTTATTTAGAAAAACCGGTGTATTTACACGCTTCATCTCGTCTCCAAATCCTCATTAGGTTGTTAACCTCTTGTTCACATGAAAAACTTCGCAGCAATGGCATTCCCCTAAAGGCACAGAACAGAGCGCTTAAAATAACTGCGTTAAATTAAGCTTTTATTGGCTTACTTAGGATGGAGGCTCGATGTGACTTGCTTTAGTTATTTATACCTAAAAATATATATTTTGTATAATTATTCATTAAGCGTAGCCTATTATGTAATTAGGCTATTAATTGTCGCGTATTTATCCATCTGTATAGCCTACTTATTTTAATTTACGAAATTAAACAACCCTCACATACACTTTCAGAAAAAAGGCACAGAAACGATCAATGGAGTGGCACCTTTTCAAAAGGTAAACTGTTGTAAACAAAGCACATGTATACACATTTTATCCCAAGTGTATTTATTAGTATCTAAATTATACATTTTAAAAAGCTACAGTGACCGATATTGTAAATTTTTCTCTGAGAGTGAACAGTAGGCTACTGTACCGTTTGGTCCCTTTTTGTTTTAATAAAAACAAAATAGTTCGAGAATCATATAGGTTTCATATGTTACAAAAGACGTTTATTAAATCTTAATAAACCTGTTTCTGGCTTAATTTAAAACCATAATGCAATATTTTCTTGGTCAGATGCTTACAATATATGCTAGCTACTATAATATTGCGGTGTTACTTTGGTTCTGCAAACTTTAAAATTGCAAGATGGGAAATAACTTTATTAAGACGTCCAGTCTATATTGGGGGAAAATATACAAGACCACATTATAAAAACAACTTATTACTGTAATTTTACTCTGTAGACTCACTTCCACTTTTTACACCAAGGGTGCACAACGCCGATGAAATGAAATGATGTGAGTGTGTGTTCAGGCAGCAGCCAATTAAAATGCGGCCTCCATCCCTCCACATCTGCCTCCCTTTACAAACGAATCAAACAGAAAAGCAGGAACCCAGTGAAAGAGCGCTCATTGAGATCACAGATGGAGTATAGGTTTTTGCAAGAAATTTGAGAAACACCATTGTCCCAAATCCAAACTCAATGTGTTCCCTCACAATGGTTGGGGCTTTGAGCTGCGCCGACTCAATTGGCCTTGTTTTTTAAACTTGAAGTGTTGAGCACAAAGACCGGCCTCCTAAATGTCACAACCGCTCCAAGTGGGGCTCTGCAGCGCGATGCTGTCTGAAAAAAGAAAAAGAACACAATTATGAAGCAATAATTACTCTGCTTCTCTTCGCACGCCACTGCGTCTATTCAGGCCCCTTTAGCCCCATTTAATGCTTTATCCTCGTCCACGATAATCCGAATACCACAGCTTTATTATTTTTTCTTCTCCCTTGCAGAATTTTCTTATGAGATGGGAGTGGGAAACGGGGATTGTGCAACCTGGACAATGGCCTTGTTAACTTACTTTCTGGACAACTTTTCTAATATCGAAAGATGAATGCTTAATGTCACAGATGAGAGCTGCTGCATGATACGAGATATATTTGAATAAGTTGATCCATTTACATTTTTTTTTTGCAATTAGCCTGCTGCTTACAAGTAGCACCGTTACTAACAAAAAATAAATAAAAATAGTGTCTTAGTTAGAGGTGTGTTTTAAAGAGGGGGCAAATGAAAATTATAGGCTAATTCTTTTAACCAGATGTGTGAAAAAAATGCTGACAATAATGTCAAAGATAACCGTAATAGCTAATATAGGCTACGATCATTTAAATCATTAAACGATAATAAAGAAATCACATTTTTAATATATTATGCCTCTAAGCTATTTCATTAATATAGCCCAGCAAAAGTATAAAACACTAATTTTCATTCAATGTAAAAACGGGGGAAATGTAAATTCTGACAATAGGCCCAAGTTTAATTTAATAAATGCATTGTAGGCCCGTGTTAGGCATCTTTGCATTGACAAATGCAAAACTTTCTCATAAAAGAGCTTCCTCCATTATCTTGAAGATGTGCCTCATTGCCTTGACAAATGAAATATTTCTGAAGATGACGTCTTAATATATATATATAGAAATCAGTTAAATGAGTCGGTTGATATTAGACGGTGTTTATCTGTCAAGTCAAAACTCTGCAATTGTGATAGATTGTTTAATAAAGTAGATCTATACGAAAGTTGTGCATTTCATTGTATCTCTTTATTCAAAAATTGAACAGTTTAAAATAATAGTATGTAAAATGGCATTTCTCAGGCAGAGATCTGCTCTTACGTCACTGCTATTTTTTTCGCGCAACCAATAAACAAATAGAAACTCAACCCTTTTTTTGATAAATTGTTCTTAAAAGCAGTATTGCCTACAGTATTTTTTTGATATTAAAGCATGACATTAAAAATGTTTTGGGGTTTTTTTTCTTAGGAAAAATCGAAAATTAGAATTTCAACAATGCATTAAAATGGGATAGAGATACTCTGTCAAATTTAAATTAATTATAAAGAAACGCATTTTAAAATCTATTTATACTTCGAAAACTACTAAAAACAATTAAGCCTAAGCATTAAAAAAACAGGGCAAAGTTTCCCTAATTGAAGAAACATCCATAAACAGTCAAAAAGTAAGTTCCAACTACAGTAACCTTCGAGGCTCAATACCTAATGAAATGAAAATGATTCAGGATGACTAAATCATTCCTTTTGGAGGCAGCCAATAAAACGATTTATGTTCTCACCGATCCCTCCCGTCTCACTCACTCCATTCGCACACATTGCCCACCACAAATGAGCCCCTTTTTCGGGTGACTCTTTAAGCCGCATAGATTCTGTTTCTCTAGTGTCTCTGAGAAAGTAAACTTTGAGTGACCCTCCAGGTTAGTTTAGTCTGGGATTTCAGCATCGTTGGGTGATTGGATGCTGTGGGATCAGGAACTGCTTCAAAGAAGAGATCACTTGCGTCAGGAATTCTCTTCTCTCACCAAGGGCCAGCAGCATTCTTGACCCTTAAAGACTAGTCAAACATTATTGAACGCTTCCCTTTTGTCACTGAAGAATCGAGCCACCACCTGATGTTGCCAGAGCAGAATCTGTGTCACAAGAAACCACAAAATAACTCTATTGTCCCTAAATAGAGAGTTTGGGATCAAACCATGATGGCATTGGAAAATAAGATTCTTGACTGACAGCAGCTTCAATTCAGGGTCACGGATTGAGACGTCACAGATCTGACAAGTGGGCAACAGGGTAACTGTCTGAAAAAGAAAATCACATTGACAAATGCAAAACTTTTTTAAACATATAAATAACAAAATATTTATGAAGTATAAAATAAAAATATTTAAGAAAGAGCATGTGTTTGTACAGACATACACACACACACACACACACACACACATTAATGTAATAACATAAGGGAACAATCATAATATAATATCAAAAGAAACTTGTTCATTGTTTGAGTAGTCTTTAAGCATCAGGAATACATTAAAGACTAGTTTATTTGTCTAAGTAATTACAGTAGGTAATATGAAGATAATAAAAAGTATATACACGTGCATGTTGTTTTTTTATAATTATACAAATTTGAAAGCTATCCTTTTTTCAAGTTGGTTTTAAAAAAAAATGTAATTGCTATAGTCTTTTAGTGTCAAGAACTATATATATATATATATATATATATATATATATATATATATATTACACAAACACACGCACGCCATTATTGACCTGTAAAGACTAGTTTATACACTGTTAAAAAAATAAATTAAAAATGAAATAAAAACAACTTGTAAATGACATTTAATTACATTAAACTGGCTTAAAAATGAGTAGAAACTTATTGGTCATATTTTTTTTTACAGTGTATAAGGAGTCTAAAATCAAATAAAAATGTTCAAAATGGCAGGAAAACTAAAAACCCATTATGTCCTTTGGTACAGGATAATTTTTTTTCCAAACAGGAGGATTACTGTTTCAATTGTGGGCATTATTGTGCTCTTCTCGTGTTGCTCAGAACACACCTGCCAAAAGAACGCCGATAACAAAGTGTAGACAAGCCAGATCAAGCTAAAAGAAATATCAGTTAAAATCACAGCATTTCCGACCTGCTCATCACTGCTGTCTGTGTCAGTACAAAGTCAATGTCTGCATGCAATAACCAATCATTCAGCCATTGAAACAGTAATATCACATGCACACAGGAGCTGCATAACCAGCATTTCTCCCTCGGGCTGTATTTACCAGTCTTTCACACCTGATTGAGCATGATGAAAACTTGAAGAAAATCTTACTTTTCAGTGCTTGCTCTCTCTTAAAAGCATGGACACGGGAGAGCAGACTACGTCAAACGTAAAATGCTACCTGGAGAACAGCGATCTGCAGATTCTGAAACACATTCAAGTCCAATTCACCCAGGTATTACTCATATTTAACAACATTAAATTGCAGAGCACATCTAAACCATAATAAGGAAGAAACATTCACATTTTGCAAATGCTCATTTTGGGGCTGATGAACACACAAGAGTCAATTTCAGAGAATTGTATTACCGACCAAGCTTGACGAGAGCTGTAATTTAGTTTGTTGTTGTCACTTTGAATAAGGCTGCTTTCTCCTTTGTCTGAATCAAATACTGAACTCGCTGACCAGAACACCACAAGGGTGTCTGAGTTAGTTTAACATACTAATCTCATTCTCACCAAACAGTGTGAGAAACAGAATGATTCATGTCTTCTCGGGGCACATCACCTACAGTGGAAGTATGACTGGATGCACACATTAAACGTTCAGATTCCTTGCGTGAGAAGGCAGACAACACAAATGAAACAGCCTGCAGGTTAGACTCCTTCTATCCAGTTAAAAAAAAAAGGTGTGCATGAGGAACAGTACTTTACATAAAACACATTATGTTCACTACTTATAGTTTAGCAGATCACTTAATTAGCTTTCAATAAATCGACCAAAATCCACAAAGAATCAGGATGGAACACTGAACCATCATATATCATATTTTAACTTGATCAATCACAAAGCACAGCCTTGTTTTTCTCTCATTAAAACGTGTGGAGATTACAATAAGCATTTAATTTCAAGGTTCAATGAGGAAAATAGCCATAATGGCTAATAATACTCATTAGAGATGCCTGAAAACCTCAAAGAAAACAAAAAACTAACTCTACAACATCTACTGTCAGTACTTCAGTGTCTCTGCACGTCATGTAGCATCCAGACAGTTCCTCAGAGTGGTCAATGAAGATTCTTTGAGTCCTTTTAGAATACATGATCAGTCATGTGACCAGCACTGGCTACATTCTCATGGGGGGGGGGGGGGGGGGGGTGCACACACACACACACACACACGCTCCAGTGAATTACAATGTTAACACATAAGTAGTTCACATCAGCAGTGAAGATATTTGTGCTATTCCCAGGGTTAATACCTCATTGAATCAAAATATTATATAATATTACCTTGTACACAATAATGACTGGAGTAATCTGGAAAAAATTAATTGGTGCGATGTTATTGTACTCCTGTCATAGGATTTTAAAAGAACAGTTTAATGCAAAAAACGAAAACCCTGTCATTTGCTTACCCACATATTGTTCCAAACCTGTATGACTTCAATAAAAAGAGAATTTTTCCAAGAACTGCACTGGTCGCTCAGTCCGATTCATTAACAAATCAAACATTGCTATACCCCAACATGATAGACCAAAGATTTTCATTAAAATATTACATAGATTTCTAACTTCAGATGTCTATAAAACACTTGCTATACAGCACACAAATCAAACCGATAATGTTTATGATGCTTGAGTCATTTTTGAAGATCTAATCCTCATTCAGATGGTCCTCAGAACACGGTTTCATAATTTCTGTTTGGAAAACACTCATGCAACTTTGGAAGGACATGCGAGTTCATAAATAATGTAAGAATCCTTTAAATTTACCCTTGAGGCCATGTGCTGGTTTGATGATGTCATGATGATAAAGTCACCCACACATGAAGTAAAAATAAATTTAGAGTGGCAAGACACTGCTTGTTCATATATTCTTTATATAATGTATATTAACCTAAATCTAATACAGCATCAAACTTAAAAATGGGGGGAAAGTGAGAAAAATAAACAAGTATTAATTAAACCAAATATAATCAATTTGGGTACAAGGAAGAAGCCGTGATGATGGGCTGTCCAGGGCTGTGCTAAGAATCAGGGACTCTGAGAACCTTGGGAAAGGAAATGGTCCAGCGTTCTCCAGGAAATGTCTCTTTGTATGACTTTTATTTATTTGTCTTTTTTTTTTTTTTGTCTCATTTCAACACAAAACATGTCCAAAAAGCAGCCACAGTGAGAAGTCCTTGTCTGTGAGGCTGGCTGTTTTAGACTTCCACACCTCTGTTTGTTTTTTTTTTTTTTGTTTGTTTTTTTGTTTTTTGGTTAGCTTACGTTTTGGGTGGAGAAAGAACATTACACTGCAGTTATGGGAGGAGAGTGATCGTTTATCCATGTGCTTGTGAAGGCCACGTGTGCATAAAATGTACACTCAGCATTCATATACAATGCACTGTGTGATAGTGTGTGAAGGCTTGTGTGTATGTGGGTGTGTGTCTGGTCGCTGTGGACATCATGCTAAAAGTTCTTTGCTTATTTTCTTGTTCGCCTCAGGACGTCTCAGATCAGTCCTACTCTTTGGCCTCCAGGAACAGGGTCTCCTGTGGGAAGAGTTTAGCCTCCACCAGACTCCAGGCTGGGTCTATCTGCGTTATCTGGGAAGAGATCAAGAAAAAAAAGCTAATTTGAAATGTTTTTCAATGCTCAAGGAATAAAAAAAAAATTGTGCCAATTTTAAGACCCACTTACACCAAGAAGGATGACTATAAGCACATATCTGTGGGGTATTTTGAGCTAAAACTTAACATACACACTCTGGGGACATCAGAGACATATTTTACATCTTGTAAAAATGGGCATAATAGGTCACTTTTAAAAGAATAATAATAATAAAAAAAATGCATTTTATTTAATGCCGAATTTGTAAACACCCAAGGTCACCTTACAGCAAGTAAAATAGTAAAAAGAAAATACAAAAAAGTAACAGACAAATCCTGGAAGCATTACAAAGTTCAACAGCACAACTGCATACATACAGGTATATCATAACTACAAGTAAATAGTATGGAAGCATGTTTCCGCTAAATGTAATTGTGATTTTTATCTTACTATGTGGACTTTCAATTCTGAGAAAAAAAAAGTTAGAATTGACTCTGAAAAAGTGTCCAAAATGCAATACATAAATTCAGAACCTTCTTTTTCGCAATCTATTATTTTTATTTCTTACAATTCATACCTTTTGGTTCCACTTACGAAAAAAAAAAAAAAATGGGTAACTGCAATTTTTTAATCACACAATTCTGATTTATTTTCAGAATTTATCTAAAGTTTATGTATCACAATTCCAACTTTATTCTCAAAAGTGCAAGTTATCTCGCAATTATGACTTTTTTTTTCAGTTTATATCTTGCAATTCTGAGAAAAATAAGTCACAGTTACCTTTTTTATGTGTTTTTTATTTTTATTTACATCTTATGGTGGAAACAAGCTTCCATACAGTAGCAAAGTCCACATAAAAACTGTAAAAATAACAGCACAGATGAATCACTTTTTTTTCCAGCTGATGAATACTAAAAACACTGACAGCTGATCAGAATCCATCTTTTTTAAAGAGTTCAAGCATTTCAAGAGGCAAACGACAGAACTGCAGGATGCACTTAAAATAAACCAAATGCTTTATAGACGCTAATATAGCTATCATTATAGTAATCTTTTCTTCTTGTTATGAACGGGCCATTATTGCAATATTAAGATTGTAAAAAAACAGTTCATAAGTTGTGCAGGTTAAGTCTGGCCATTCCTCCTAAACTAAGCGATGTGTGGGGTCTAGCCTTCTGATGTCATTGGTAAATGCCGTAATGTGATAATGTCCCCGTGTGAGGTACGTGTCCTGTTTCCCTTTGGGATAGTAGCTGTTTGTTATCGCAAATGGACCGATCCAAACCAAACACAATAGCAATGGGGTGAGAACTCATCAGCCACTAATAATCTCCATGAGTGAAGCCCGACTTCATTATAAAAGAGCAATGCAATCACTGGCCACACTTTTAACCGCAAACTAACTGACATTTGTGCTGACACGACCATCATCCACATCTTGGTTCAGGGATTTTCCCAGCCGATGAGGAGTGACTAGCTCTTGTGTAAGCGGATTGCGATCCTGCGCAGAGAGAGAAAAGGAGAGCGGGAGATGATGGCTGTATTGTAGTGAGCTAATAGCAGAGCGTTCTCTTGTTACACGGGCCCTCGCTCACACCTGGGTGTCCACACATCGTACGGCCACAGTGCTCAGGACAGGGGCTTAACTGCAGCCTGGTGACAGGGCTCTGATTAAGGCCTATTCTCTCCTCTGAAGACCCCTCCAGCTCTACGTGTTTGTAATTAAAACAGAGCTGAAAGCAGCTGGACTGGAAGGTCACAGGGTCGGAGAATAAAGCAGTGTAAAGCAGTCAGGACACTGGACAATATCATAAAGCTGATGGAATAAAAAGAATATATGCAACATACCGAATTTTTTTCATGAAAGCTCTATTATGCTACATTTACATAAAGGCTACATTTATTTGATCAAAAATTCTGTAAAAACAATAATATTGTGAAATTATATTACAATTTAAAATAACAGTTTTATATTTGAATATATTTTAAAATATTATTTATTCCTGTGATGAGAAATCTGAATTTTAAGCAGCCATTACTCCAGGCTTCAGTGTTGTAAGACTCTTTACAAATCATTTTAATATGCTAATTCTGTGCTCAAGAAATATTTCTTAATGTTATATGTAATTTTGAAAAGTATTCTTGTGGAAACTGCAACATTTTCTTTCAGGATTCTTTGATGAATAGAACAAAAAAAGCATTTATTTGAGATTATTTTGTAACTATTTAAGACTTTACTGTCGCTTTTGTTGAAATGAATACATCCATGCTGAAAAAAGTTAACAAAAAATACAACTTTCAAACATTAGTATAAGTAGAAATTAACAATCAAGATTAATAAAAGTACTTTTCATTGCTAATTTTTGATACCTAATTACACACGTGTTGTCAATACATTTCATTTAACTTGAAATAACGTTTATATATAGAATTCTGCTCCATAACAAAAACAATCACTCATTCTAATGTCTAAAAAACTAATTTTACATAAAAAAAATTTAATGTTTGGGATAAAGGCCTCATTGGGACACACCTGATGTGAAGCACTGCAAAGACAACAGTGAGTTCAAAGTGACAGCGTATTATCGGTGGGTTTGGCATCTCGAAGGGGGGGAAGTACAGATATCACACCCGCTTCAGCACATTAGCTGTGTTGCCCCAAACCTCATTTTAGCGTGTGACTTATGCCTTTTGTTTTTCAATCTGACCTGAGGGCACAGGAGGGGGTAGTAAGATGTCGTAAAAACACGTCGCTCCCACCAGGATGTCTTCCCTTTCTTTCATACGAAAAAACGCTTAAGAAAAACTTCAAATGGAAATGAACCCGAAAACCTGCTATAACACCACAGCATTAGATAGAAGTAAATGAGGTTCTAGGGTGGCGCAGATGTGTGCGTGTGTTTGTGTTGATGACTGTTCTCTTTTAAAGGGGAATGAGAGAAACAAGGTGGCACTCCAATGGCAGGAGACAGATGCCATGGGTGATTGTTTACATTGTTATCCAATTAACAGACCATAAGAGGAGAAGCATCTGTCAACAAACAAAGCTGTTGTTTTCCTCCACTCTCCTTGTCTTTCGCTCTTTTTCTTCCTCTCACTCCCTCGCTCTTTACCCAGCACTTGTTAGTTTCTTCAGAAACCTTCTGTTTGGCCCTTCTGAATTAAATTAGACTTCACTGTGCAACAGCGATTGCGCTTGTGCTTCTAACACCTCGACTGACACACAAACGCACACTCACACAATCTCATAAAATTAAAGTACGATTACAACCCCCCTGACAGCCTTAACCGTGCACCAACGGGGGGACGTTAAGATCAAATGAATTCAAACGTGGCCGGGTAGTATGATCTCCACTGATGAACAATACGTTCTCTGACGGCCAAAGTAAACAGAAGAAGAAAAGAGATCATTTGAAGAGTGTGGAGACTCATATCAGCGTAATCCTGAAGAGGTTTATTAAAGCAAGAAGTGGCTGTGCGATGGAGGAGAGGCCCGGGCGGCTGTTTTCTTTGGGCCTTGATGATGGCAGGTAATCCTGTTAAACCTTTAACACACTCATCTTCAACGGCCTCACACAGTCACCAAACAAACACAGGACAGCCGCCCAGATGACCACAGGAAAAGAGGCACGAGAGAGAGTGCTACTCGACTTCTGAGCCCTAAATAGAACGATGAATGATTTAACAGGCCACTGAAAAGAAGTTAAAAAAGTAACAAAAAAGTTGAATGTATACTACCGATCAAAAGTTTGGTGTCATGTTTTAATGTTTTTGAAGGAAAGTTTATAGTCCTTAGCAAGACTGCCCTTATTTGACCAATACATTCAGTAAATATTGTAAAAAATTATTACCTTTAATACATTTGCAATGTAATTTATCCCCTGAGATGGCAAAGCTGATTTTTTAGCAGCCATTACTCCAGCATTGCATCACATGATCCTTCAGAAATCATTCTAATATTCTGATTTGGTTTTAATCAATGTATTAAAACAAAATGTAACTTCAGTAGACAGATATTTGTATTAATCTGTCTGTTGGACTGTAAGTGTTTATTTTATTTTATTTTAACCATCCTCACTTTTTAAGCTATATATATATATACACACACACACACACACACACATATATATCTCAATATTGTCAATAAAATTTCCCTCTTATGCTCATTAAGGTTTCAATGATTTTCCTTGCTGAGAAGTAAAAACAGTAATAGAGTAATATATTACTATGAATTACAGTACTGTTCCATTATATTTTAAAATATAATTTATTCCTGTGATGGTACAGCTGAATTTCAGCATCTATTAAGCCAGTTATCAGTGTCACACAATCCTTCAGAAATAATTTCAATATGCTGATTTAGTATTCAAGAATTTCAAGAATTCAAGTATTTTTTAATCATGGAAACCATGCTACATTTATTTTCAGGATTCTATGATTAATATGAATTTAAAAAGGAAAGCATTTATTTGAAATGGAAATAATTTGTAACATAAATGTCTTTAGTGTTACTTTTTGATCAATTTACGGCAACCTTGCTGAATTAAAGTATTATTATAACGTATTACTATATATTGTTATTATTATTATTATTATTATTATCATTTAAAAAAGAATCTTACTCAAACTTTGGTAGTGTACAAAAAAATATAATTAATAAGAAAATCAAAAAATGCAACTTAAGGCTTAATGTAACGATTTAAGCCCAAATATTGTGGAATAAATTGATAATAAATTGTTTAATAAGATTCTATATAGCAAACAACATATATAATTTTAAAAAGAAGGGCAAATTCAACAGCACTGTTAGTGTTAATATCATCATGTGAAATTTGAGCAGTAGTTTTAGATTAAAAATGAATTTGCATCACTGATTGTACTGTGTACATTTCTACAACCAGACTATTTGAAAAGTCCTGAGGGAATCAATGCGGAGTTCACTGGAAAACAAAATAAAAGCTGAATGTCTCAGAGCATTATTAACTGATGTCACTTGCAGCTGCCAGTTCAGTTTAATTAATTTCATAATAAGTATACTTAAGGATTTACCTGATCAATAACACAGTAAAAACTAATTAAAATGACAATACAGAGTTTCATCATAAAGCAGGTGTATATTACCAGGCCGCTGCAAAGTAAACTATGCGAAGGCATTATTATAATTTAAGAACACACAGGTTTTAAGAAAGGTCTGGCTTCTGAATCACATTGTCAAAACATTTAAAGCAAATTAGTAATAAGCTGAAAGCCAGTCCTCGCTAATTCGTAGGGAGACTTGTTTAAACTGAACATCTCCGCTTTAAAAGCCAGGCAAATAAATATTGCCATTCATTAGCACTAATAAAAGGATCTGCAATAAGAGAGAAGGAAAATAAAGACCAGACACGCGAGATGTGATTTTCCCAAACAGAAGGAAAAAAAGAAAAGGGAAAAAAGCAAACCAACAAAAAAAAAGAAAAAATATATATACAGCTGAAACAACGGTTCTAATGAAGCCATTTAGGGTCCTCCACCATTAATTAAAATGCAATAGCCAGGTCTGTGTTAGCGCTGTGTTGTAGAGTGTTTATTTGGCCAATTAGGAAAGCGGTGGGAGATCATTATCAGCCTGCAGGAGCGGTGAGGGCGTTAGCGTTCGCAGTGTTGGAGTAAGACTGCTAAGGGCCGGCCGAGGGTGGAGACGGAGGGGGGAAGGAGGGTTTCCACCTCTGGAGAGAAGTCAGTTCTGGCTCCCTGCTTGTCTTTAGCATGACCACGGGATGCTAAGGGGGGTCTAAAGGCAAGAAGCCAACGCAAATTGCACAGACAGACCAGGCACTGACGTAACAGATGAGAAACTACACATCCAAATGGCTTTCTGAGGGTAGAAAGAACAGATGTGTTATCAAGCAGTGGTTTTGCAACAGGTTTGGTCTGGTGACCCTGACTTTGCACATAACACGATGACCCCAAAAGATTTATAAATGTGAATAAAAAAGGGACCTGTAAGGCACACTTTATAAATATATAATACATACATTTTTATATTATTATATTAGAAATTATAAAACATAATATAACGGTTATGTAAACAAAAACATCCTCTGAAAGCTGAATAAATTTGCTTTCCATTGATGTATGTATATTAGGATAGGACAATATTTGGCCGAGATACAACTATTTAAAAATCTGGAATCTGAGGCTGCAAACAAATCAAAATACTGAGAAAATTGCCTTTAAAGTTGTCCAAATGACTTCTTAGCAATCTACATTACTAATCAAAAATTACGTTTTTATATATTTACGTTAGGAAATTTACAAAATATCTTCATGGATCATGATCTTTACTTAATATCCTAATGATTTTTGGCATAAAAGAAAAATCTATTATTTTGATCCATACTCCATACAATGTATTTTTGGGTATTGCTACAAATATACTCCAGCGACTTGGTTTTGTGGTCCAGGGATACATATGTATAAACACATAGTATTGTCTATATTTCTGCATAAATATAACTCCAAAATTTATCAGAGTTCTGAACGTTAACAAAGAGAACCCAAACAAATAAGTTGAAAATACATACTTTGTCATTCATTTATTCAGGAAAACGATCCAATATTACATATCTGTGAGCGGCAAAAGTATGTGAATCTCTAGGATTAGCTGTTAATTTGAAGGTGAAATTAGAGTCCATCTGTTCAGAGGTGTTTTTAATCAGTGAGATGACTATCAGGTGTCAGTGTGTGTCTTATTTTATTTAAAGAACGAGGCTCTATCAAAATCTGATAATGTTTGTGGTAATGCATCATGGCACAAACAAATGAGATCTCTGAGGACCTCAGAAAAAGAGCTTGTGTTGTTCTTCAAGCTAGAAAAGGTAACCAAGCCATCTCTAAAGAGTTTGGACTCTTTTGGACTTTTGGATTGTGTACAAATGGTGGAAATTCAAGACCACTGTTACCCTCCCCAGGACCAACAAAGAACACTCTAAAAGTGTAAAAGTCCACCAGGTTTCAAAAGACTGCAGGCTAACTTCTAAGCAACTTAAAGCCTTTCTCACATTGGGCTTATGTTAATGTTTATGAGCCCATCATCTGGAGAACACTGAACAACCATGGTGTCCATGGCAGAGTCGCAAGAAGAAAGCCACTGCTCTCCAAAAAAGAACATTGCTGCCCAACTGCAGTTTGCTAAAGATCATGTGATCAAGCCATAAGAATAGTTGAGAAACGTTTTGTGGATGGATGAGACCAAAAAGGAACATTTTGGTTTAAATGAGCAGTGTTATGTTTGGAGAAAGAAAACACTGCATTCCTGTATAAGAACCTTATCCCATCTGTGAAACATGGTGGTGGTAGTATCATGGTTTGGGCCTGTTTTGCTGCATCTGGTCCAGGATGGCTTGCCATCATTGATGGAAAAATTAATTCTGAATTATACCAGCAAATTCTGAAGGAAAATGTCAGGACATCTGTCCGAGAACTGAATCTCAAGAGAAAGTGGGTCATGCAGCAAGACAACGACCCCAAGCACACAAGTCGTTCAACCAAGGAATGGTTAAAGGAAGACAAAACTAATGCTTGGAAGAGCAAGGACAATTTTTTATATAATTCCGATTGGATTCTTCTGAAAGAGGAAAGTGCATACACCTAGGATGCTTCGAGGGTAAGTAGAAGATGGACGAAGTTTCATTCTCAGGTGAACTAACCCTTAAATGTATATTAATCTGTTTATTGCATTTCTGTCTATTGTTTAAATAGGTGCTATCTATCCATCTACATACATGCAAGTTATATTGTATACATTACAGCATTAATATTATATTGTACATTTCAATTTTAAATATTTTGCATTTTCTGCATTTCTGTCTATTCTTTGAGTGAATGCTATATACATAATATATACAATATAACACATTATATATATATATATATATATATATATAGAGAGAGAGAGAGAGAGAGAGAGTGAGAGAGTGAGAGAGAGAGAGAGAGAGAGAGAGAGAGAGAGAGAGAGAGAGATTTTTCATGAATTTTTATCGAAAAAGTTGCCAAGCTCATTCATCTTCATTTCATGGTGTTGTCATTTTATTATTTGCATTTAGCTTTGTTTTTCTCTATTCCGAACAGATGTGTTACTCATTTCTGGGTCAGAAGCCACCAGCTGAGAAGCACCGTTCTACAAGCAACACACATGAGATTAGATTACTCATCCAAGAGATCCTCACGTATCCCCGAGTTGGATAACTTAAAAAAAAAAACACAGAAAACAAAAAGAACTTGTCAGATGATTGGAGGTCCCCTAAGCGCTGGTGTGAGTGGCAATGTGACTGTGCCATGACATTAATGAGTGTTATGAATAGAAAGGGAATCCTGAGGCTGCTTTTCTAATCCTTCCTCACGCTCTCGCTCAGAAGAGTGCAGGTGCATTGGATCTGTCCATCAAAGAGAAGAAAAGAACAAACAAACTCACAAACACAACCCTCGCAGGCCGCAAATGAAACAAAAGCCTTCAGACACTTTTCCATCTCTCTCTTTCTAAACTCCTCTGTTTAATCACTCTCTTATTGCTGGCAATTATCTTGGTTTTGGATGCGGGTTGGGGAGGGGGGGGGGGTGCGGTGCGGGTAAGAGAGAGAGAGAGATGAAGTTTAAACATTTGTGCAGAATTACAAATGCAATAGTGCTCATGACCTAATCCTGTGGGAGGGATAGAGCGAGTCTGTGGCAGAGATGATTTTAATTAGAAAAGGCAGAGAGAGAGAGAAAGAGAGAGAGGATTAAACTCAAGCACTGTAGTCACAGTCACAAACACAGCCTGTTTTTCCTGCTTTTGCTTCCCTCCTTTTGCTGGATACACATTTCACCCTCCGCAGAAACACGCAACTCGATTCTCCTTAGATTTCCAAACAGAGACTGTGAATAAATGCAATATAACGTGTGAAATGGTGTTTGTTGGGTGTGAGGCTACCCGAGTAGCAGTGGACGTTGAGTGTTTATGAGCACAATAAGGAATTTTGTGCATGTGTTTAAAATTGAGAGTTTGTTGGGGGCCTTAGAGCTCGTCCCCAAAGGGTTTGGATGACATGCTGTCTGGGCAGGCCTGCGCACATCTCTTGATTAATGGAAAGCCCATTTCTGTTTCCATGCTGTTAATTAGTCAGGTCGTTAAGAGCAGAGCTTGTTATCTACCTGCTGCAGAGTGCACAAATGCAGTACTTTAATGACACAAACACACACACAGGAAAAAGAACTGCTGACTGTATCTGTGAGTAGCCAGTGCACTTTTCTGCTTCTGAGGACCGCAATTGATACTCCATAAATAATTTATGCACTTGTAAAAAAATAAAATAAAATAAAAAATAAAAAAAAGGAAAAATAAAATACACAAGAGGAAAAGAAATACTAATTAACCAGGCATGGCTTTTAATTAATGTGCAGGTGTGTGACTATCTGTGGACTTGTACAGTACACACACACACACACACACACACACACACACACACATAAAGATGAGCAACAAACTTCTGCCACACGCTGGGATTAACTAGCCAATTATACACTCTATTTTTCCTGCTGAGCTGTAACACTCACACACACTCTTTGCACACACACACACACACACACGCACGCACAGTTATTAGTGCACCGCAGATGGACAGGAATTAAAAGATATTCACCATCAGTGGGGCTCTAGACTAATATCAGTCATGTTCCAGCATGGGGAAAGTTGCCCACAGAAAATATATTGAACAAGAAGGCGGCGGGTGTTCCAGGACTTTGTGCGCACTTGGGTAATTATAATAGCTGTTATGAGTGGATATGGTCATGACCGATATCAATATGATATAGATGTGTTACTCTAGTTATCTGCACCCAAATTTGCAGAAAAATATATAAACAATCCTTCTTTTTCTTTTTAAGAATATCCTTTAAAGGGAAAAGTGCTTCATAAGTATACAATAATAATAATAATAATAAATACATTAGTGATATACACACTTTATATAAAATGAATATTTATCATTTAAATATCTCATATAAAATGTATCTATTGTGTCATATGCATTTATTCATATTTATTTAAACTCGTATTTTAAACAGTGCAAAAATGTTTATTGTAAGTTTAAGGATTAGTTTAGGATCAAAATTGAAATTTGAAGACTTTTTTTAAAAAAGTCTTCAAATTTCTATAATAAATGTTTGTGTGCATGTGTGAACTCACATTTCTGCGTGGAAAGGTGGTGAGCAGTTTGAACTCGTCGGATGGGTAGCCCTTGGAGGCGATGAAGTCAAACAGGACCTGGAGTTTACAGCTGCCCAGGAACCGCCTTTCCAAAAACTCTCCGCTTGGCGTCCGGATGCGCAGCTTGCTGACTGGCTCTCCGCCCTCCTCTTTGGGCTCTGGTGGCAGGGCCTGCTCCAATGAGAGACGGATAGCCTGTGCAGGGGACATCAAAAGAGTAACATTATGGCAAAACAATCGTATCTGATTTGTATCTCATGATCTAACCACTTTATAAATACAGTTTTTTGAATGTGATGGTTTAAAGTTCTTTTAATATTAAAATGACTATAAAACTACATAATATATATGCATGGATCTTATGAAATTGCAGCACGCAAGTCGTACGTCAAAGGTCCTAAATTAGCACTCCATCTCAGCTTGAAAAAAAAAACATCGATTTTGCACGTCATAGAAATATCACACTGTATAAAAAAAAAAAAAAAAAAAAAAAAAAAAAAAAAAAACACAATGGGTGAAAAGTGAGGGATGGGGATGGGGAGGGAAACGGTGAGAAGTCGCATACACATTTAAAGAGAACAAGAGCGAAAGTGAGAGGTGAGGGAATTGCGCTGTCTCTAGTGACATGGAGCACGACCTGCTGCTCCTTTGGGCTTTTCAACTCCAGCTTGTTGTTCCTGTTGTGACACTGGGCAGCATATGCTGTGACAAAACACGCAGGCTTTATTTACACACCATAATGCAATTATATTTCGTCAAAGTGTACAACAGTAGCTCATTAGCAGCAGGTGGCTTGTGTGAGCGCGTGCCGGCCCCGCTCCCTTAGGTAGGGGCCGCGTGTAAAAGCTCTCTGGGGGGCCGAGCGGCGTCTCTCCCCAGCCCTGCTCGGGATGTATGTGTGCACGTACGTGTCTGTGTGTTTCCTGGTCCCTGCGCACAAAGGACACTAAGGAGCATCCTTTTCACTGCGCCAAACAAACAGAGTTTGTGTGTAGCACCTGACGGCAGAGAATAATGACATCACCACTCCCCCTCGGCCTTTCATGCGCTGTCTGGGTCACAAAAGAGTCCAAATCACAGAGCATTTCCCCTCTCTACTTCTCTATACACTTCTGCTGATTGTTTCCCTCCAGTGCGCCTATTGTTGCATAGACCCACCGAGGTGCTGTGGTTTGGGCGTGTGCAAGGGTGTGCGCGTGCTTGGATAGACTCCAGGTGGAGAGCATCTTACTGCCTTGTTTACACACACACACAATATCAAAAAATTAGGCACTGGAAGAAACGCAGATACACGCACTCCACATACGGCCAAATTGTAACAGCTGCTTAAGATCGCAGAAAATGAATGTATGCCATTTGAATCTAATCTTTCCCTTCAAGAGCAAGAGGTTAATTACGATTATGTGCGAATCCAAACCATGTCATGAAACGTAACGGGTGACTTCTAAGGTGCAGGAATGAAAGAGATGTCACCCGTTTCACAGCTTGGAGATTCACGTCCAAAGGCGTGACGTTTCAGCATGGAAGGAGGGAAAAAAGCAAAAACGGTCATTTGGAGTTTACTGCAGGTGATTTTATCTGTTTAAAGTGTGTGTGTGTGTGTGTTTCAAGCCTCTTCTCCCCTTGGGTTCATTACAGCCAGCAGGTGAACAACTTTAGACGCTGCTCTCATTAAAACACAAGGCTGCTGCTGAGTTAACATCTCACACACACACACACAGGACTGACACAATTACTTCGCCTCCAGGCCGTCTCTGTGTTTACCTCTCCACAATATGCCTCAAATTAAAAGCTTTGTCCAAGACGAGCATTAAATGAAGCTAAAGTGAGCTATTGTATGGTATCGTATGTTTGAAGGTCTATACTGTAGCCTACACACCACATCCTGACAAGAATGGTACCATGGCAATAGGAGATTGAACTAATTGCATGCTTTTGTTGAAGCCTAAAAGTGACAAATTATCTCATATAGCAGTTTCACCTGAGCTGGTCTGGTTAGTATTTCCTTCTGAGTAAACAGATGATAATCTGGATACTGGTGTGGCGGTTTTTTGTGTTTTTGGTGAGCAAATATCTTATTAAAAAGAGTGTGTGTTTGCGTTTGAAAGCACACTAAATGAACAAGTACACTTTGTGCCACAAACTGTCTTTAGAAAGAGCGCTAAACCGCACCATCTGTAATAAATTTGAATGTTAATACAGTGGTATTGTATTCTGCTGATCAGCTGATAGGGAAGGGGTATATTTGCTCACTCCTACATCTACAGGTGAGATTTAACTTTCCGTGACACTTTTTCATGCCGTCTTTGTGAAAGTGTCAGTGTTTTGACGTGCACCTGTCGTTTTGTACAGCTCGTATACGGGGCGATAGCACAAACACTGCAGGAGTACGCGGGCGGACTGCAAATAACTAAGTGATTTCTGCAACAATGTAAACGGTGTGTTTGATGAGAGTGCTTACGACAGGACATGAAGCTTTATGGCTGTCACTGCTATTTGTCATCTTATGAGGCGTGAAATCCCATTTAAGTGACATGTTTAGAATATCCATAAACACATTAAATGTCAATGTGAGTGAAACTGTCAGGTTTAAATTTGGACTTAAAGCACAGGTGTCATTTTTGTGCTCATTTTTTCAGCTTCAATGGATGAGAAAGAGTGGTTTTAAACATTTAAGATGTTTGCAAAAGCATTAATGGCTCTTTTAAACCAATTAACTGGAACTAACTGGTAACGGAGAGTAATAGTAACATAATGCAGGAAATCAGTCTTATTTGGCAAGCCAACAAAACTTCGCTGGGCTTTACATAGAATAAAACAAGAAAACTAGTACATTCCTGTGAATTCCAGTTCTTTTACAAGGAAGGATCATGATTACATGGCCTGTACCATGCTACATTTAAGGTGAGTTATTTAGGGTCATTCTCAAATGTTCTTCTTTTCACCAACCCCTGAGAGCTTGTCATATAAACCAGGTTATTGAAACAGTCACCAAACCGGTGAAACTCAAAGTAAACCTCACCTCTCGTTCCTCCTCCTGCTCTTTCCTGATTCGCTCCTGACGGACTTGCTCTGCCTCTTCTCGCTCTTGTGCTTCTCTCTGAAAAAAAGAGTCACATAAACTAGCAACATACTATACTTAAATAAATCAATACGAATTTTACACTATCATTCATAATACTTCTAAATAAATAACTTAAATAAAAACAAAAACAAAAAAGGAGATCCGAGCAAAAAAGGACATTTGATTTCTTGCCAAACCTTTTTACGGTCAGCCTCCAGAGACAAGCGATAAGCTTCATCCTGCTCTCTTTTGACCAGTTCTCTGGCTTCACGTTCATCCTGAAAGAAAAATATGGGTGAATAAAACTAATGTCATGAATTAATTATCTAAAATTTGAACAATTTTTAATTTCTGAAATGAATATGAACATTAATATTTACTTTTTCTATATGCAGGGGGATCCATAAGTAAAAAATAAATTACAAAATTAAATTGGATAGATTTTTCAAAATCGAAGACATAATAATAATAATAATAATAATAATAATGTTTTAAAATAAGTAAATAAATAAACAACAAGATTAGAATAAAAAATGTAGCTCTATTTTGTGGAAAAGCAAGTAGACACTGACCATGTGAACTAACTTGTCCAAATAGTCAAACTTGTCCAACTACTTACAAAAACTGTTGAGCTGTTAATATAATTAGGAAAAAAGTTTTTTTCTAGCAGTCTCAGAATTTAATTATATTATCACTACATTTCTATTATCTACATCCTACTCCAGCTAGCCTATTAATGCATGTCTATCCAGATAACAATCCCACTGGATCTTTGACGTATGAGATGATGGTTCCTCGTCATTGTCAGCAGTAATAGCCACATACTGAATACTATTGTATTGTCGGACACACTAACTGGGGACGACTGAAAGAGTATCTTATAGAAGTAAATGCATGGAGTTCCTCTACATACAATGGATGGGCTCTTTTATTATTGTGAGTGTGTGTGTGGATCCTGTTTGTTAAAACCCAGCTGCAGGTCTACCTGCTGAGACTGAAGACTGTGAATAACTACTGTTGCTTTTGTGCAGTCAGGCTCGTTCGATTGTCTACAGCCGCTTTTAAGACTAAGGGTCTTTTCTACTGGCTGGACTTTGTGTGGAAATGTGAAAGAGTTGTGACTACACAAAGCAGAGTAGAAGAAAAGGAAGGATAGAGGAGAGAAAGGAGCGATAGAGCACAGAGGCTGATCAAAGGAGAGATACATCCTCAAATTCTATTCAAACGAGCTGTAAAAGAGTGTGTGAAAACCATGTTGTGGTCTAGAAAGAGTTTGTGGGTTGATGTATGCGGGTCTCTATTCGTAAAGTCTGAACACTGAATCAACTCAGGTGAATCGGGATTACAAACAACGGGATCTTTTATCTGAGGGCTGAAAATAAGAACAAATATACACTGACTCTTCCAAACACACTGCTTTTAAAGAACTGGTCGTACAAGGCAAAATCTTTCAAAAGGACTTTCAAAATCTACTGTTATAATAAAGCAATTAGTCATGAGAGGTCATGTTTTACACTGAATTCACTATAGATAAGGGTTTTTAGATGGGATGGCATGTCAACAAAAACTTCAAGGTTAAATAAAAAATAAAAAAAATTAATGGCCTCTCACAGCTTACCGGGTTCATGAAATGGTGACAACAACCTTATTATGAAAGAATAATTACAGAGGAATGCTGGTGTGATCTTGGTGGATAAGTGTGTGCTGTCTGGGTTTGCCTGTTGATCCAGACAGTGTATGAAAGGGGTGTGTATCTGTCCATACAGATGGACAGACACAGACAGGTCACTATGAGTCACCTGACTGTATGGGGCAGGAATGACACACACACAGGGACATTTCGGTTAAGGACTTTAAAGGGCAAACCTAAACTGCCTCAAATGGCAAGCTGTTAGTGGTGGCACAACAACTAATGCTTTCAAACACTCCCACACATTTCTAAGGTGGCTCACTCATTTGTGCACAAACACAAGGTTAACAGAAGATTTGGATTCAAGCATCACACCCATGATTTGAAATGAGCTGTAATCACCAGCTTTGGTTATTACAAAAGTAATTTTAATTAATCTTTTGTAATAACCAAAAGATTAATTAATTTTTTTTAATTAATCATTCAAAACTCATTTGAATAGTTTAGACATAACTAAAATAAAGAGCTGGCAAATCAAAATGAAATGGTTATTGATACCCTACTCTAAGTAAATATTATCATTTTAGGTAAACTACATCTTTAATTTCTACCGCATAAACTGTTTTTCAGTAAACAGAAAATGAATGGAAAACTTGTTGCTTCACTTTCCAGCTATGGGCCAAATGTGTGAACTACATAAAATGCTAAATATCTCCTCTGAGTTTCCTCTGGCACCTCACTAACCCCGGCTCCCTGTTTGTGTCTGTTCACATCACATTTCCTTCACAGCCAAACAGATTACAACCATTAATTGCCACGAGCAGCAAACAGTCAAGACGCTTCCAGCAGAAATCCATCAACGTGTCAAAGTTACTCAAGCGCTCTTGACTGAGGGAAGCAGAAATTTCACTGCCTAATGGATCTAATGGAACAGATACAATTCGAAAATAACGTTTTTAACGGAACTTATTCACCGAGCTGAGAAACCGGCCTATTAGCAGATGGAGACTGAACAAATTACCTCGAGTCTAGCAGAAATATTTTCACACTGAGACAATGGCAAGGACTATGACAATTATGGCATGACATAAATATTTTCTGTTGCTTTTCCTGATTGATAATTATTCAAAGCATCCCACGCAGGGGTGCGAACTGAAAAGAGAATGCTGGGACGAGGCATGAAATGTCATGACTTATCAAATCACAGAGTCAATGTGCCTCGGGGTGACAGTAACTTGTGTTTGCTGTCTGTATATTTCCCAACAAACCACAGACTCAAACATTATAACATATAGGTGAAGAAAGATGACTAATTAGCTCAACTCGAAGTGGGGACAGACCTGTCACAACATGTAACAAAACATTAATAATTAGTGTTTTTAATTAGGCAGGAAGTTAATCTCCTCTTGAAAGTTGCCAAAGAGCATAGAGAGCCACTATTTGAAATAACCTTTCACTTAAAACCGTTTTTAATTCATTTGAACAGATGGACACATCTTGTTTGAGCTCTTTGTAAGTGCGTTTGTTTGCAGACCTAGCATTGATTTTAACAATCACATAACGCACGCAGACATGAAACACTAAAATCGCATCCTGCCAGCATTGTGTCGACTGCACAAGCATAGGCCACCGCAAGCTTACATTACACAATTGTGCTTTTTCTTCCATGGCTTGTCTGAAACCAGACAAACACAGAGATGCAGACGGACTGTCTATTCTTACCCCTCTGTGATGGGCCGACTCGTACAAGTCAGACAATGAGTAGTCATCTGCCCCAACATGCCCCTTTTTGTGGTCTAAAAATATGACTTTTGAATCTGCCTAATAAAAAAAGCACCTCAGTCACCAGTGTCTGGTATAGTGAATTATAAATAGTAATAGTAATTTTAAGTAGTGTGCATTGCATAATTTTTTGGAAGAACTGAGTTTATATTGTCACAATACACTGTGGGATTGATTTTTCCATAAAGGATACATGTGCTATCTTAGAATCTGGCCAAAGGAAGCATCTTAGGAGGCAGAATAATTAATGTGCCTTTTTTTGTTTCAGAAATGAGACCTTAAAATGCTGCCTATGAAGAGAGCTCATCTTGGACCTCACCTCATCTTTGATGTCTTCTTGCTGCTGTGCTGTGAAGATCTCCATGGCTCCCATGAGTCTCATCATAAGCTCATCCACTGTTGTGTTGCCTTCATCACACAAACAGAAAAACAACAACAATCAAACTGGAGCAGACATATCTAATTTTGCAGTTCTTCATACTTTGAGATACATGCAAAATGTTCCAAATGGAAAATAATTGCATACAGTATGACATGAGACACATTCATCTACAATTAAATTTTTATTTTATTATTATTATTTTTTTTTTTGAAAAACTATCCCAATTACTATGAATTATTAGTATGAATGCAAATCGATGCTAAAAAGAAATTCAGCAGACATTTATTAATTTGTTTAAAGATTAAATAATTAAATTATTTATGTTTTTATTAATTTAATTATGCATATAAAAATGTAAATATTTATTAAAATATATTTTAAGTAATTCAGCCCTCCAAAGACTAAATTGAGCCTAATATCAACCTAAAAGTTTTTACAATTTTGAAATAAATAAGAAACATTACCATAATAACTGAGATATGCACAAATTCTTGATCACTCAAGGGCTTCTATTATTAAACCAAAGGTTTTCTGAAATTCTGAAAGGTAATCTTTCAATTCTACCTCAAATAGTTATGTTGACAGATTTTCTGGTAGTACCAAGTAAGTTTAATTAACTGATGAAGTGTTATCTAAAGTTTTATTTGAAGTTCACTTAGATATATATTTTACCTTGAATGACATTTAATACTTCATTTGATGTCCGTTTGCCCATGACAATTAAAAGTAATGGGAACTGGTCAGTCTTGTACGTCCGAATGGTCTGTGCAACAACACTGCCAAAGTGCCTTGTACACATGGTGAGAAGTCTAAAAGGAGAGTGAGAGAAAAGAGAGAGAGCCAGTAATTTAAGTGGACAGTGGACAGCCAGCCAGTGAAACTCCCCTGAACAATCACTGAGCTTAATAAGAGTACACCGCTCATCATATTAACAGACTTTAAAACCAATTCTGCTCTCCGCTCAGAGGATGGTCCTTCTCCAAACACTCCCCCGGTCTGAATTAGTATTCATCTCTCGCTGCACAGAATTTGATAGGGCAGAGAGGATTTCTTATTCCATTACAAAGACAGAACTTTAAATTAACGTTTCGCTGAAGGAAAAGGGTAGCAGGCAGACTCGGAGAGCTCACAGTAAATGTCATAATATTAATGAATTGCTATAGAGCGAATGCAAATATAGATTAGCTTCTCTCTTCTTATAATAACATCGGCTTTAATAACTGGAAAGTAAAATAGAGTTGAGATGGAACACACTAGAGTGAGGGGCCAAGACCAGTTTGGGAGGGGGGAAAAAAAATTGAAGATTTTTTCACACCATTATCAGAGAACTATATATATATATATATATATATATATATATATAAAATTGCATCATGAGTGAGCACTTTTTGGACTCTGGGTATATTCAGACAGGCATACTACCTATAATTTATGAAATAGTATGTAGAATGTATACTGTATGCAGTAGTTATTCAGAATACACTACATGGAATAATGTATTTTTTAATTAAATACACTCCAATAATATTATTGTTATATTGCACTCATCCTTGACTCTTTTAATTACTTGCAATTACTAGAGTTAGTTAAGTTAAAGTTGAGACACAACGTGGTTATTTAGCATTTTTATACAAATAATGTTTGACAATATAGCGTACTGCAATTGAATGTTCCCTTTATTTCATATACATTTAGAAAACAAGGAAGTGAAAACTAGTGAAAATAAGAATGAGAAGAGTGACAAAGTTGTATTTAGTTAGCGTACTAAAAACAGAGTGGTTACATGGTTAACTAACAGGACAACAGGCGATCTATCTTCAGTGTAATTTGTACAGATCTTTAGATTCTACAGAGCTATTTCACTGCCAAAAAAAAAGAAAAGAAAAAAAAATCTAACATCATACAAATAACACTTGTGTTTCCAGAGGTCCCATCAGGCATTGCAGTTGGCAGTTCATTGTCAGATCAGTGATGCGTAAAGAAATCTTGAAGAATGTTTTCTTCAAGAAATCTTTTGAGTTTTCAAAGGACCTCAGGGGAGTTATTTTTGATTTTCTAGTTAGTAACACCAGGTGTTTCAAGCGTCTCATCAAGGAGGGCTTTGTAATTGGAGTGACATGCTCTCGTCTCCTTCTCAACCCTTGCCCAAGTCACACACTCTTGAGTGTGTGAACCGGAATATTTCCCCATCGCTTGAAACGACAGAGGTGTGGCACAGTATCAGACCATCTGCTGGAACCACAGGGCGTGCACTGCTCTATGACTGTTTCCCTGAGAAAACTGTTTCTCGATCACAATGATCATGAAACTCAAACTATGCATTGATTTTCAATGACACAATTGCACAGTTAAAACAGTCAACTGAATTCAAAAATGTTTCCTTTTTTTTTTTTTTAATACTCTTGTTTATTTACATCATGTTAATATAGATTTTTTTGACAATATCTTCAGTGTAAGTCTACCAGATTTATTTATTTATTTTTTTACTTTTTATCATCCATAAGGAAAATTCTCCAATAGCCCATCTGTCCACTAAAAGTCAAATTATTTAAGGTATAATTTACACCTGGTGCAAAACTGGAAAATACATTTTATATTTTGAACTGGGGATTTTGTTATATTGCTGGGAAAATAGCCTTGTGCATATCTCTTCGACATCTCCAGTTTGAGTCCTGGCTAGTGTATCTTTCCTGATCCCTCTCTCCTAACATATCCTGCCTTTCTCAATGGTTCTTTAAATAAAGGCAAAACAAAAGGGATGATCAATTGTAGCAATAACACTTTAAATAGTATCATATGGCTTTAATGATCCATAATGATTAAGGTGATTCAGTACACAATTAAATTTAACGAAATACTTCCTCCAGTGTATCTCACAGATCAGAAAAAAAAAAAAAGACCAACTTTCTTCTGACTTTTTGCTACTGGACAAGAAACTGATGTGGCTGTTGAAAAAAAAATTGCTATTATTTAGATTTTTACCATGGTCAATAAATCAACTATATGAATCATCAGGATTTAATGGATTGAAGAAAAATCAAGCTGTGTTCGAAATGGCATACTTTCTTACTGGCCAGTACACGGTTGTATACTGCCTACTATTTTTTAAAGAATAGTGTGTGAAACAGTATACAATAAGCAACAAATGTTTCAGAGTAGTGTGCTTAAGTGTTGTGATATGACAAAACTTTAATTCAGCACAGCTGCTGAGGTTGTTACCTCACCAAAAAATTACTTACCATTCTTTTTACAAAGGCTTGTTAATTAAGGATTCATAATAGTAAACAATGCTATATTGCCTAATTGAACTCATTTCATAATTAATGGACTTTACATACTGAGCAAAACTAATAATAATTGTGTAAATAGTAGTTAGGTGGTAGATAGTTATATTTCAGTACTGCAGTACATAATAAAACAGTATGCAATAACATGGTGTGTTTAAATTATCATACATAAAAATCTTATTAAATGAATCCAACTTAATTGGGATAAAAACCACCCTATACCTATACTGCTAACCACCTAATAACACTGTATTATTGATGAGACATTTTATTTCCAATTTTCAAATATTTCCTTTATTTTTAATGAAAATAATGCCTTTCTGATCTGATATGTGGTGGGGAAAGGAGTAGCCTAGAACAAGCTTTGTTAAAGGGCGGCCTCGAACTCTGGTCGCTCGTGTCAAAATCTTTCATCACACGTCTTTTATCTGCTGCGCTACTGATATTACAGATGGATGGGCATCTTTGGGCAAGAGTAGTATGATGGCATGGCATTTCGAACACAGCATTTGTATCTACTAGATACAAACCATTACACCATAAAATTGTGACCTGCAGCTTTTTCTTACTTGTACCAGTAACAAAGAGCACCTGTGGCACCTGTGGGTGCTAATTACATTCACTCTAATTAAATTTGGGCTCTGGATTAATGCACAATCATGCTGAAAGTCTGTGTGATCAGTGTCAGTGATTAGCGATTCACAGGCTTCATTCACAGAGTTAGCTTTGAAAAACACTGCCAGTCACCATCCACAATCACCAATCAGTCAGGCCTGGCTCGGGAGCGTGAGAATGAGGTGTGTATGTGTGTATGAGTATGTCAGCGTATAAGGATGTGGGATTGTGTGCCTGTCTCTCTCTGTTCCCATTATGAATAGCTCCAGATGTTGTCCGCCTTTAATCTGTGGTAGAAAGACTCAGCTGGGGCAAAAAGCAGAAGGGGAGGGAGAGGGGCAAGGCTGGACTGAAGGAGCCCCTGCAGAAGCAGGTCACTAGCTGGTATTTCTCTCCCCGTCCACTCCGGAGGGAGGCCTTTAGGGTGAAGCCTACTGGAAGGAAAAGTAGAGGCCTGCTCAGAAGCAAAGCCTGCTGGGACCAATCAAGAATCCATCTGCTGCCTGACCAGGTTCTCTTCTTTTTTCTCTCTCTATTCGTTTCCTTTTCTGAACTTACATTTTTTCATCTCAAAAACAAAGCACATTTGAAACAGGGAAGACTGATTTATTTTTGCAATCTTGCAATACTGTTTTGGGCATAAGTTTCTATTACTTCTGAGGTCCAAAAGTTGCATTTGCCCAGCAACAAAATTTAAAACCTCTGTAATTGGCATCCTGAAATGAAGACATTCTGAGGAGTGTGCTCTATGATGGCTGTGTGTCTAACTGACCCTTTAGCGGGGCAGATTAGTGCAGATTGCCCTACCGGGGCCTCAGTGAGCAAACACAACATCTTTTGTTGAAGTCCTCTATGAGGAGAGAGAGTCAGAAGAGGAGAGGGGGGAAGGGAGGAATGCCTCTCATTAAGAGATCATCCATTTTGAGTGTGAAAATGCTTCCGATCCCCTCCGTTCTGGATGGTTTGACTGCCATTGTGAGTGCATGCGATGAGATGAAAGGAAGGAACATGCTTAACAGTGTTACCTGGCTTTATTAGCTTCTTTAGTAACGTCCCAGGCCCATGTGATGAAGTTCTGGCTGAGATATGACACTATGGTGTCTGCGCACATCATCTGAGAGCAGAACACATTACTGAGGACACTCTCGTCATTGTGGAGGTAGATGGCCAGCAGTTTTCTCTGAATGACAGAAGCACAACATATACAAACAGTTATATGCATCATATGAATTGAGATTATGGATATGATTCAAATTCATCTCTATGCTTATGGTTCCTCGACAATTCATTTAATATTGATGTTTTAGTGATTTGAAATGTAAAATAGAACAAATTTGTTATAAACAAATACAATGGAACAAAAATATTACAATATAATGTAATATATAATCTAAATAATATAATATAATAATAATGTAATATTTTAAAATTAAATAGATATATCTGTGTTATAGATGAGTAGGTATAAGTGGTATTTATGTAAAAGTACACTTGTGGTCAGAAATGTACATCTTGCAGAAATTGCAAAATGTTATTAATTTTATCAAAATAATTTGGATGTAAACTTTTGAGCAACAACTCTATATAGTTTTTTTTTTTTTTTGACCACAACTATATACACATTTTATGTACACACTCACTAAATAGATTAATTCGCATCAGGGGAAGAATGCACACTTGACAAAAAAATTAAAAAATTCCAAACCATTCAAATATCTGCACCAAATAAAGAGAAACATTCACCCATTTATAAACGAATACCCACGCAAGTTATTCCATTTCCACATCCAATTTTCAGAAAAAAAACTACAACATGAAAACTGAAGCCTCAATGAACAATTCACTACCTATGAAGCCAGAACCCATCTAATCTCGGCTCACTGATCCTCCATCAGACTTTCTGAGAGCTTTAAAGCCACTAATGCTTCACCAGGGTCCACGAGTAGAAAAAGACAGCAAGTGCCCTCCCTGCTAACCCTGAGCAAAGCAAACATCCAAACCAAATCAAACTGATGCAGGCTAAATCAAACTTTCTCTGAAAAACAAAAAACGAACAAATCGCTTTATTTGTTTTGCATCAAATGCCAGTGCCCTCCTTCCATCGTTGCAGGCTAGCACAGGAAAGCATCACTGATGTCGACCACATCCAAATCCACAGATATTTATGTCGTCAGATGAATGGCACGCGCTTGCATAACCCAGCAACTAAAAAAAAAAAAAATAAATAAAAAACACACGGACACCACCACAAACATGAAAGGTTTCACCAGACAAGGAAGGGGGAATAAAACCCACCGAATTACAGAACAACTCTGAACGTTTCCTATAGCTCTGACCTCCGACGGTTCGTCGAATACAGCAGGAGGTATTTCTCAACAGTCCAACGGCGGAAAAACAGAAAGCAAAGCAGTGAGGGAAGTGAAGAAGGGAGTGAACGGAGGAAAGTTGGGCTCTACAGAGGTGTGTATGGAGGGAGCGCTGGTGTGTTTGCACAGTAATTAAAGCTCTCGAATGAGCTGCACGGCCCCCGGCGGGAGAGAGCTCAGGCCTCTTTCACGAACCCGATTCAAGGCCCTGAAAAGATTAAACACTCACGCTGGGTAGACAAGCAAATGGGTCCTGGAGAAAGGGCGAGATTTTACTAATCAAAAACTAGAAGGGGGTGGATGAAAACGAAACATGAACTTTTCCACTCCTCTCTTGTAGTCTGTCCTAAAAATGACATGGCTGTTTCAGCACTGGCTGAGCGTATTCGCTTCGAGCTGCAAAAACGTTTTGACCTTTTGAGGCCTCTTAGATTTCACTGAAAAGGTGGGGAGAAGCTACTCTCGCTAATAACAGTCTTTGGTCAGCTCCCTCGTTTCACGCCCCTCCATTACCCACAGTCACTTCTCTCTACTTTCATCCCATTGTTTTCTCCTCCTTTCTTTCCCTCGTTTTTGTGGGGCTTTTCTTAGCCTGCAGGAATCAGCGCTCAGTCCAAATTACTGGGTCTGTTCTAAGGAAGAAACTGACCCAAAAGCTCTTTCTGTCACCTTGAGCTGTCCCCCACCTGCTCGGGTCGAGAATCCTGAAATGGTGAGGAGGAAAGGGTAAAGACGCGAGAGAAACATAGGAGGAGAGAAAGCTGATCTGTCCTGTGAGTGGGACAGTACTAACTTTCACACAGTTGTCTGAAAATGAGGAATTCCCAGGCTAACTTTGGACATGTGAGTCAGTGTTGCAGCACGACTACAAAGCATGTTTATCTGCTAAATGACGGCCTATTCACACCAAGCATCATGGCTGTTTGGCATGAAAAACATGAATGAAACAATGTACCACTTTGTAGTCCTTTACACAAATCAGCCATTATTTATTCAGATGCAAGTCATTTAAAAAAAAATATATATATATATATCATTCAGATATTGAAATTTGGACGATGATATGAAAATTTTATGCAAAAAGACGCATTTTTCAAATTGTTTGTCATTTAGTTGCATCAAACTTGATGTGAACATGCCTTGCAATTAAATTTAGGACATGCTAACCACCTTGAACAAAGCATTTGCAATTAGTAAAAGTGTCTAACAAATGTACAAAATACGGTTTGAAATGTAGTATTCCATAAAAACTGAAGCGAAATGCTATGAAGCACAAATCAAATCAAAGAAAGACACATTTAAACATTTAAAGTCAGCATGAAACGAAAATGTAAAAAAAAAATCCCAAATGAAACTTATTGATCTTTTTGTGAATGATTCATCCAAGCATGTTTCATTTTTAAGTTCGCAATTTTTGAATCAAAATGTTACAACTTGATCTTCCAGTTAAAAGACTGTTTTCGCCAGCCATTAAATATTAAATACAATCAATTGCAAGCTTGCATTTAGATCTGCCTCCATTCAATCAACAACCAAAGAACACAACCAAGTCACCTAAATTTCTTCTTTTTTAATAATCTACTTCACTTGGATGTACATCACAATGCAGTCTGCTTCTACTTCCATTACACTGTGAATTTATTAATGCGTTATCAATAGAGATTTTGGACCAATGAGATTTCACTGTGCTCGAAGCTACCAGTGTAACACTGCAGAAACAGAATTAAACGAGTGCCAAAATGTCCTTCTAATGATACTTACATCACATTATTTTTTAAGATGTAAAAAAAAAACAACAACAAAAAAAAAAAAACAGCTAGTTTTTACCTAATGCAGGGGATGGCTGCATAAAAGCTTGAGACTAGTCTTTCTTATGAGTTTTTCTTAAGAGTGGTCATATTTATTTTTTTTATTATTCAGTTAAATAAAAGCATTGATTAGTCTTAGTTGAATCCAAAAATAAAACTGATTTTGACCCTTTGGTGAACTGCTAGTTGGTCTCGTACTTAAGGCACTGTCTTAACATAAGTTTATGCAACTGGCCCCAATAGGACTCCTGGAGTCTGGTCACACTTCTACTGACTGAAAAAAAATCTAGATTTTTCTCTCAAATTATCGCCACCTGCTCGACTGTGAGAGTAAAGCTAGTTACACAGACGATCATCTTGTAAAAGTATTGTGAAAGGATGTTTTTAATTACAGGCAATGTGTATGTGCCGGAAGGGGGGAGAGATGGTGAAAGTGATCATCCTCTTTTGCCTATAGGAAAGCAAACAATGGGAAATGAGGAGTTCATATTACTGCTCTCTCTTGACCTGTAGTGGACTGCTTTAACAGATGGCACTTACAAAACAATAAGAGATTCTCCCACAAAAACTGAACAATAATCTAGTAATAATAATAATAATCTTGTTGCATAATTAGAGTTTAGCTTTAAAGGAGCTGTATGTAAGAAATCTATTTCAATTAATCATAAAATGGCCCTGATGTGTCACTAGACATTAAGAAATCATGTTCATTTCAAATACTTATATCACTGACAACAGTAGTCTGGCCAGGATATTGTCATTTAAAAAGTGGACTTGCAGCCCTCAACTGATGTTGATGTTGTTAATTTGTGTTTTGACCTGACGCGCCTCCCTCCACCTATCTACCAATCAAGAAGTCAGTTGTGTTTCGGGATCCGTGTTGCCAGCTTCGCTGTAACCTACCCTAACTCCAGTCGGATAAAAATGTCTAATGTTACTAAATCAAAAAGACCTCGTTATAATTCAGAAATTCGTCGTAACAAAGTCCGAAATAAAACCAGAATTTGTATTGGAGATGCTTTTGAAAGATGGAGACGGCTGAAAACGCAGAAGAATTTGAACACAGACGCCAACGTTGCTAATTTTCTCCTGGACAGGTAAGATTCATCTATGCTTGGCTAACTTGTACTTGATGTCAATGGACATTTCATATATTCATGACAGTCGAAGTTATGCATGTTTGTGCAAAGTTACATAACGTTAGCTCACATGGACGTATGCTAACATTAGCAATGCATTATAGGAGCCCGTTTCTCTGTCATTTTGCTGAGACGCTGAGGAAAACAAAATTAGCATGCCCATTATGGCAATTTGAAACGTAATTGAGACAGTAGACTAATGTTACCTCAGTAAAAATGATTCGTCATTTGTTCTTCACTTATATCGTTGACTAAGCTACACATGCTGCAAGTTGACCTGTATGACCATTGCTAATGTAATTTAGTTACTCTAACAATATTTACTGATGGAACTGAAAACAACCCTGTGATAGCCATTGGTGATATTGTATTTGTCCCACGTTATAATTGCTGTGGCAAATGTTTAGTTTCTGCTGAATCCTGCAGCTTATCTGGCAACCTCGAGTCAGGGGGTAGGGGGAGGGAATACACCGCTCTACAGTATTTTTATACTGATTGCAGTACCAGTTTTGGCCACAATCCTACATACGGCTCCTTTAATAGCTGCGTGCCTTGTATATGTAATATAACTCTTTAAGGGCCAGTCCACCCAGAAATGAAAATTCAGTCATTATTTAGTCACCCACATGTCGCTCCAAAACCCAAATGACTTACTTTCTTCCAGAGGACAAAAAAAAAATCTTAAATTTTGAAAAGGATGCAAAGGCACCATAAAAGTATAATAAAAGTGATTCACACAACTTGCGAACTATATTCCAAGTCATCTGATTGCTATGAAACAAACAGAATAATATGCAAGTCATCATTATTTATTCAAATATAACAGCAATTATAATCTTCTTTTCCAGTGAGCTTTGAAACATTAGGATCATTTGCCTCACAAGAAGGATTCGCTCATGAATCATACATTGTTACTTTTCCTGCGGATGTGCATGACTGACACATCAATAAATTATTTTGATCAATGTATATAGACAAGAGTCCATTTTCATCAGTCCTCCTGTTGGAAAGGCACTGTCAAGAACAAGTCTTTCGGGTGTCAGAAAACTCATCTATCTCTTTTCTTGCGGACTGAAAAATCACTTTGTCACGGAGGCTCTTCTATGAAGCTCATGCATGAAAAACCCATGAAGGGCGCGAAGAAGCTATGAATTTTGATGGCCGTCTTTATGCGGGTGGCAGAGGAGGGTTAGCGTGATTAGCTGGATGTTAAGGGGATTTGTGATGAGGCCTGTGTGCTGATGGGTGGCCTGACTCAAGAGTCTTCCACTTATCCTCCAGAGGACCTCCAGCATTTTCATTAAGGATGGATTGGGAGCATCTCCCACTCCAGAAACACTTCATCACATGTAGTGTTTTACTTAGTGATTAGCCTCTCAGGCCTATGAGAGAGGGGCACAAGTGACCTCAAAAAAATCCATCCCACACATGCACACGTGTAAAAATGTTTGAAGCCATGGCTAAACAACCTACACTTAACGAGAAGACCGGCTGACTGAAAGGAGGGGAGCACAGTGGTTCGAGCAATGGCCTGAGTAGTTTGAAATGGGTTTCTTGAATGCATACCTTTGAGATCCCTATTTTACTGGTCTTTGTTTTCGCAGTTCTATATGATGATGTTGGTATGCAGAAACTTCATCAGTGTTTCCCATTAACAGTCTAGACTTTCGCGGCCTGCCACAATCTAATCTTTCCTAGCACACTTTTGTATTGATAATGAAAATATTTTGTACACTTTTGATAATAAAATAACACGTTGAACTATTTCTTTGACAATGGATGTGTCAATGATACCAAAATAAAAAAATGTATTTAATTTAAATATGTAGTCTGTTATGAAGACTACATAACAGCACGTTTGAAGGAGAAGTGTGCACGTGATCAGCTGGTGTTCTGATGTTTTTACTTCACGGAGCATGTGCTGTGAGTTTAACATGCATTTGGGAATGCAACGGACCCCAGTTATGCATTACTTTCACATTTGAATAATTTCCAACATATCTGTGGTCATATGATTAAAGCATTTCACAAAATTGGCTAACAGCGGTGATTAAACCTGTACGCTTTACATTTATTTTACAGTATAGCTTTATAATAAATTATAGTAATATATTGCTGGCTTATGGATAATAATAATAATAATGAAAGTATTATTATTATATTATAATTGTTTGGCTTCCACTTTAATGTTTTTTTATTCTATTTAATTTGGTCACTAAAAAGGAGTGGGTGCTCTTAATTTTAAACTCTCAAAGTGTACCAGATTGAGGCACTAAAATTCAAAATAAACAAACATTTTAATCCGGGGGTGGCATCCCCTAGGTCCATCCCCCCATATTCTACAATCCCATGGGAAACACGTTACGTCATAATTAACTAATACCACAATGTAGTTTTTCACGTAAAATACGCTAAAAATATTTCATAAGTCATTTGGGACTTTGCTGTACCGGAACAACATTTCAGTTGACGGCGATTCACTTTTAGAAATATCTATTCATCTTTCATACTTTTTAATCAAAAGTACTTTTTAATGACGCATAGCTTAAATAAGTCCTGTTAAATCCTTCCTAAAGATAAATCCTCTGGCTGACGCCCAAAAGGAGAACAACTGCGAATGGCATACTAGAGAAGCGCACATGGATAAAAGAGTGAAAAAGTATGACCCGTGAAGAAAAACACTGACTGTCTGCAAGAGAGGAACACAGAAGGTCATCTCTTCTTCTTACATTAGTTTGTTTTTACTGACACACTGAACTGTCTCCTCGGGGGAGAGCGGCGGCCATATTGTGCCTGTGCTGAGGAGAGGAGGAGATCAGCTGGGCTGCAGGCAGGAAGCCATTCCAGCCCGCTCCTCATGCTCAAAAACCCCCTGAACATCTTGCTGCATCCTCCCAGTCTAATAAGACCGTAATCCACACAAGCTGTCAGTTGATACAAGCCTCCTTATGAGGACACAGCGGGAAAACCAGCGCAAAGCTGTTCTAAATAAAGCTTCAGCTGTTCAAATGGGAAATGGAAATTTGATGGGGATTTATCATGATGGGGGAGCAGTTCTGCCAATCAAATGTTTAGCATTGTTTATATACCTGAGCATCAAAAGAAATGTTAGAGATGTGACCTGGTAGTACATATGCTTATATGTGGGCAATGTAGGTTTCTAGAATCTGGCTCTGGTCATTTCCTGATCTCACCACCCACTGTTTTCCCAGTTATTTCCAGTACCACCTCCAACTGTCACCGTTAAAATAAAATAAAATAATCACTTATAATAAAAAAATAAATTATTTAATTAAAAAATACATTGAAATAAAATGATGCTATAAATTACTTATTTATTAATTGGTAAATTATGGAGGTTATACTCACATCTCTGGCTTTGCCGTAAAAGGCCTCTTGAGATGCTGCTTCCAAAGAGCCGATGTAGAACACAGGATGGCAATCGCCATATCTACAAAACATACATGCACAAACTGAGCAAATATCACACACAAATAAGCAAATACCGAATATCAGAGCAGCTATTTTCAAACATTAAAAACATCTTATTCAAAACCAGCAGTGCTGGAAAAATGTGTACAAGTTTTCTTTAGTGAAATTGGATAAGAAATGTTACTTTGTCCAGGGATCTCACCTTCTAGAAAATTCAGCAGTAAAGTGCAGTAAGGCATCACCCTCATTTTCACTGTTCTCTGGCACTGAGGGAAGAAGTATATCAATACAGATATCCAGTAAACAGCATTCTTTCATGGTCAACCCTGATGAAATGGCACAGTATAACTTACTCATCGGTGTCTTTTGAAAACTCGAGCTTCCCATGCCAAAGACTTCAGATTCATCTACACCAAACTCAGGTGCATCCTCGAAATCATCTCCCTCACTGTCACTGACCATGTGAACATCTGTGCACTGTAACACAGACAAAGAGGCAATTTCTTACAAAAAAAAAAGCCAATTTGTGTGACAAACCTAAAGATGCAAATTTTATCTGTGATCACACCAATGGGGATCATACCCAAAATGAAGGAACTTGAATATTTCTAAATTAAATTAATCCTTACATTAAAAAACTAATCTCTCTCTCTGTCTGTCTGTCTCTCTCACTCTAAACTGCTTCAGTGTCAACTGTGGCATAAATCCCTAGATTAGGCTTATACAATACAGACCAAAAGTTTGGACACACCTTCTTATTCAAAGAGTTTTCCTTATTTTCATGACTATGAAAATTGTAGAGTCACACTGAAGGCATCAAGGGCTATTTGACCAAGAAGGAGAGTGATGGGGTGCTGCGCCAGATGACCTGGCCTCCACAGTCACCGGACCTGAACCCAATCGAGATGGTTTAGGGGTGAGCTGGACCGCAGACAGAAGGCAAAAGGGCCAACAAGTGCTAAGCATCTCTCGGGGAACTCCTTCAAGACGGTTGGAAGACCATTTCAGGTGACTACCTCTTGAAGCTCATCAAGAGAATGCCAAGAGTGTGTAAAGCAGTAATCAAAGCAAAAGGTGGCTACTTTGAAGAACCTAGAATATGACATATTTTCAGTTGTTTCACACTTTTTTGTTATGTATATAATTCCATATATAATTCCACATGTGTTAATTCATAGTTTTGATGCCTTCAGTGTGAATCTACAATTTCCATAGTCATGAAAATAAAGAAAACTCTTTGAATGAGAAGGTGTGTCCAAACTTTTGGTCGGTACTGTATATTTAAAATGATGATAATATCAAAACCTATTTTTAAGTAAAATTACAATTTAAAAAAAATATATTAATCAATTATAAACTTTTTTTTTTATTCATAAACTGAATATTAATAATAATTCAACCATAAAAGGCCTCTTAAAGATTTGTTTCTATGAGAGGTTCTAAAATTACTATAAATCTTTTCTACTGTATATCAAAATGTTAAATCTAATTTCTAACCGTAATTTCACTGAAATTATATATTTGTGTTTATAATTGGGGGGAGGGGGGCAAAAGCAAAATAATTAAAAAAATAATAATAACTATATATATATATATATATATATATATATATATATATATATATATATATAAAAAAACAGAAATAGCCAAAAAAAATACCTATATCAGTGACTGCCCAATTACAATTCCATAAAGTATAGTAGTACATAAAATAGCTTCAATTTTAATTTTACATTGGGGACCAAACCTAAAATAAATGCGGAGAATGTAATTGTTGTCAATCTGTTGAAAGGTTGCCATCAAACTTGAAACACGGGCAAGTCTGGCTGCAGTGTTACGCCTGGCAACTCAACAGCGATCCCTGTGCCCACTACAAATTATTTCATCAATTCAGAGCGGGACTGCATTTCTACTCCAACAACGAGTTTCTCATTAAAGATAAAAATTGCAATCATTTATCCATTTTGGCTGAACGGAGCAGTCTAATTAAAAATCCTACAAAACATTAAAATAGCCAAAACTGGCACCACATGCTGGCTTTCCATATGTTGAAAAAAAAAAAAAAAAAAACAAAGACAGCAGAAATGAAATATATAAATGTAAACATTAAGAGAGAAACAGAACTTCTTCATGGTTCTCCTCTACAGGTAAACGACAGCAGCTTTGACACTGTTTGTGCATTGTATTGGTGTTGATGTGTGTTCTGCTGCACCTCATCTGTCTGTTCCACTGTGAGGGCAGGGGAAGATCTTCTGCTCACAGTCAGGTGGTGGCAGGGGTAACTGATTCCACTGGAGGCCAGAGTCATCTATGCGAGCAAAAAAAATATTTATTAGACATTTTAGCATTGTTTTCCCAATCTTTTTGTTGTGTGTAAAACAAAACACCCCTTTCGGTTAATGGAAAAGACCACAGAGTCATCATAACTAACGTTTATGAAGTAATCATTTTGGTTTTGGAACATCATAAGGAGCCAGCGATGATAGAATTATTGGGTGAACTATTCCTTTAAGATAGCATTTCCCAGTAAAGTTTGCAAAGACCATCGGTATTCATCTACGCATGGTTTCTCTGGCTCATGACAGAGGTACTGGTGTGTTTGGCTCTCTAAAGAGCATCACATGCAGCATACGGTGAGCTGCTGGTGAAGGCCTGAGTACCTCATTAACTCTCAGGCTAGAGTGGAAATGTCAGCAGCACTCCACACTACAGGGACTCATTACAGACCAGCCCCATACACACACTCATAACTCCCACAGAGGTCTATTCTCTCGACCCTTATCTGACATTACCAATTACACACTATAATCACAGTCTGTTTTTACATATTTATTTGCAATACCTTAATGACCACAGTGGTCTATACTTTACAACAACAGTAATGATAAACATTTTTCAGCTCTAAGCCTGTATTAAACTGGTCTAAAGTAGCAAGACAGACACACAAGAAGAAATTCAAACACAAGTAGACAAAGAGAAAATTGATACCTGACTGCAGGGGGCTCTTTGTGCTCTTTTACCTTCATGTGTTTTAGAGAGATTTTTGGTTCAATTCAAGCTATATTTATACCAATGTATCACCTACTTAAGTTATTGGTTCTTCCATTTTTGATCTACTTATAAATTGCATCATTAGGTGGAAATCAAACAAATTGCACCCAATAACACCATTTACATATTACCATTTTAAGCTTAACAAATTTGAGACATATCAAGACCGATGTCCCATCTTGGTATAAATAAAATAATAATAATAAAAATAACAGATTATGTCTAAAGAAGCTTTGGTTTAAGCACCGTAATATCCCATAATGCAACTCAGAGAGGATTTCAGAATGTCAAGTACTTTAACTGGGCGCTAACTCCCCCAAAACACACAAATACACAAGACACTCTCTCTTTTTTTGTGATGGCCCACACAGAGAGAAGAATCACAGTGTTTCTCTTCTATAAGGACTAATTAAAGACAGACTGTCTGTACAGAGAGACAATGTACAGTACTGTTGGGTGACACAAACAAAAGCACTGTCCAAAAATCAGACATGTTCTTTTTGCAAGAGGATCAGAGAGAAAATGTAGAACTCACTAGGGAAGAAATCATAGGGAAGAAAGGGTAAACTGTGCCACTACTGAAGGTGCCTGTGCAGTCATAATAAAGTTTTCCATAACTCTTTATCCAACCTAAAATATTGTAATATTAATAAACTTTTTGATGCAAACCTCCACATACCAGGTTAGATCATTGGGTTGGTAAAGTTGTCTTATCCTGAATAGACGTTGATATCCCAATGGTTAGTTTTGAATATTTAAGGATAGTTCACCCAAAAATGCAATTTCTGTCATAATTTACTCAAGCTCATGTTGTTTCAAACCTATGACATTTTCATAGTTTCTGAATTCCAAGCAACCCTGATCTCTCATGACTTTTAATTAGACGACCAAAAATAAATAAAAATTACAAAAACACATCTATACAAAATAAAGTCATAAAGGTTTTTAATGACATTAAGCAAGAATTTTCATGTTTAGGTGAATTATCCCTTTAATGTGCTCATAATGATTTTTTTTTTCAGTTTAGTTCTCATAAATAGTCAGGAAAGTAAATATTACAGTACATATACATAGTAAATAACCGTTATCTAATAAGCTAAATCCTGTTTTCCATGATTTCACACGTGGCACTTAAAAGTCACAGGTAAGTGGTGAAACTTCCATGTTCTGACCCTATTGTCTAATGGTATGAGTGTGTCTGGTTGCTTAGCTGTGTGCGTGTTCAGAGCCTCAGGCTACAGGGGAGAGGTCACCCCCTCATCTTTCCACACCTCCCTCTCCACCTCCAAACAAAGAACAAAATCCTCCTCTTTTGGACCCCTTTCATTAACACTTGCATTAAAGCCCATAGCACTGAGCACCATGCAATAGAGGAATTCCATTCCATTTTCTCTGACCTCATCTTAGAGGACTTCTCCATCTACTATCAACTTAACACATTTCGCTGGCCAACTTTTACTTCTCCTCTTGGATGTTTTCAGCTATCTGTTGTCATTCTTTATCGCTCAGGCTGTGAAGGAGATAATTACTGCTGACAGCTGCTCTAGTCGTCCGAAAGCCCCGAGCTGCACCTTGTGTCTGCCTTCTTTGATAGATGAGGACAAGAGAGCTACAGAGCGCGGAAAAAGCGAGAGAGTGTGGAGTCCAGAAAAGAAAAGAAAAATAAGAAGCCCCACCCTAAACACCTGTTGGACCCTTTCAGGCTGGGGTTTGAAGAGGTGTCAGTCTTGATTAAGATCTAAGGTCAAATAGTGTTTAAAATGCCCAGTGAACCTTTCAGAACTAAGCTCTTTGAGAAAAAAAAAAGTGTGAATAGGCTAGGCGATGTTTTGTTTTCACCTGTTTAAGGTGTAATCTGTAACTGCTACGATTTGCCTGATGCCGCATGGCAGACAACAGCAGATGCCTCTTACAATAATAAAACGTTATAATTCTGTAGTGCAAAACTCAGTGTCACAATAGTGATACTTTAAAACTAAAATATTATTTGAAATACTAAAAAAAATAGTAACTGACATGTCCAATCTTTGATAAAAATGAAGAAAAAAAAGCTAGTAATGATAAATTTATATGCATTAGATAAATAATTTTCATTTATTTATTTATTATGTTATATTTACTTACATAAATGTGCATGCATATATGTATATACATATACTTTTATATATGTGCAAAGATGAAAAAGGGTTTAAGAATAAAAAATAATAAGTGTATAGCAAGTTTTCGGTTTAATTTAATTTTGTAAGTTTGTTTCTGTTTTTCAGAGCAATAAATAAATATACACTTTTCCCTTATTTACAGAAGACACCCACTAAAATGTCATTCAGTGTAACATTCTTGTCAGGCATATTTACAACAAAAAACTATTTATGACATTAAAAGACTAATTACTTTCACCCCAAATATTAATTAGTTGTAATTTTACATTTTTTTTATTTACCACTATCCTAGGTCTTACCCATCTATCAGTAAGATTGTTTTTACTTAAAATACAATAAAATGTAATATGCTCCCTTACAATAATAAATAATCATGATGTTTGAATTTTTGATGCAGACATTTTAACGTCTTTGACCCATATATAACTTTAAATAATAAAAATAATAATTTAAAAATGAGTAATGTTTATTTACAGTTCTCTAAATTTAAATAGTTTCCAAATCTATCATGCAGGGTGAAAAATGATGATAGATCACCACTACCCACTGATAAATATGACATTGGCATAGTCAGCAGGGTGTTGATCTAAACATGTATAGCATGCTTTATGTCAGTCGGCCCCATTAAGGCACAGGGAGTGGAGATCAACAGCAAGGTGAGGATTCTGAAGACAGAAGATTGGCAATATAAGAGTGTATATACCTCTCTCTCAAAAACTTCACCTGCAGACAGCAATCTCACAAGGGGCTCTGTATGGGCTTAAAGCTGAGCCTCGTCGCTACGGCAACCAGCGGGCCCAATAAGCCGCCTCCGCAGGTCTGTGACGCTGAAAGCCCATAACAGCCATGGGCCACGGAGACCCTCAGAGAGCAGCAGCAGTAATACATTAGCAAACACCGAGAAACACTGGATAAATGTCAGCAATTAAGGGGGAAAAGACTCTAATAAGGACGTTCCAGGAGTTGTCAATCATTCCCATAGGTGCTCCATGAGGTTGGCAGTGAAATAAGAAAAGAGCTCAAAAGAGTTTTGGCTCAGGATGTGTGTGTGTGAGAAAGCAGACTCGGAGGTGGGAAATGGACCAATTAGAAGCCTAAATTAAGAGAACAAATAAAATAAACAAGAACATGAGCTACAATTTGACACTGGGACATTTTAAATGATAGCATCAAGGGAACAGTGCAGAGTCAATCAATCTTTAACACAATAATTTTTTTTCAGATTACTAATTTTACATAAGCCATGAAATAAATCTTCAATAGTAAAACTAAATGATGAACTGGCATTATTTACATAAATCATCGGTAATCTCCAGAACACAGTAGGATTCAACAAAATGAAATGAAAAATGTAGTGCAGCCTAAGATCGGGCAGAAAAGATATCGAAGTTTGGGCAGTTAATGCCAAACACAGCCTGCAAACAGCAGTCCTCAAGTGGCCTGCCATATGAAGAAGCCTGTGTCAGCCCCTCAAACACACCACACGCATCCCGACTACACCCACTCAAACAAACAGGGGCTAAAACATGACTATGGTAAACAGCCTCCTTTGATTTTAGACACTGCATAGGGACGTCAAGACAACTGCTAAGATCCACCCACAGATTCAAAAGGCATAAAAAGGTACGCTGATTTTTACACTGTAATCCCTTTCTCCCCGGAGACAAATTTACAATACGAATCACAAATCCAGTTAAAAACACACTGTTTAAATGTTAACTGGTTAAACAGTTTCACTGCAATAATGGATCAAAATCAAACCATATTTTCTTAATTTGACTCCCTGACAGTAATACAAAACATGAATAAAGAATATACACTGAGAGCCAAGTATATGTTCTGACTTCCCTCTGAAACTGATTAATATAAATGTCAATCCATTTCAACAGTACAAAAACCTTTCACTAGCTCCTTCAAAACTAATATGCTTAAAATCTTGGTTGGCGAAATGTAAACTGACTACTGATCAGTTTTCCATTTTTCACCCTTATGAGGTGGAACAGAGCACAGAGAGACTTCGTCGTATATGAGCAAGCCAAGGGTAATGAAAGCATAGTGGAGTAGGCATTGACTCAGACTGCTGGTAAATGTATTTCTAAGCCTGGGCTGTCATGTTTATTGGTACAAATCCCAGGAGATGAGGGAAGGTTAATGAGATACGCGCAAAAAACGGCCTGCCTGCCATGCGAGAGCTTTGCTCAGCTAGGCATTTCAATAAGGACCGGGGGCCATAAATAAGACTGGTGCTTTAATAATATGTCCCTCCCTATAAGCCAAGACGACTTGAGGTGAAAAGCTGGTCTGTGGCCAAGTGCATGATGATTACCACACAATATCAATCACTGCTTTGGCATTAACGGTTTAACATGCCTTAAAGAGTATTCATGAGCGGTGCCCTCTTCATCAAAAAAAGAACAAGATTGTGGGTTGAGGTCTTCGGTGAGTGCACTTCAGCCCTGAAGTGGCCCGACTCAAGTGGGCAGTCTGTGGTGAAAGGGTGTAATTCAGTGACCTTGTGACTGTTGTGCTTTTTGCTAAAGGACGAAACGATCTCTCCAACCGCCCTTTTAACAATATAAGCTAAATGCAATGGGTGAAATACATGAGCCATACAAATGCACACTGAAAATAAACAATGCTGTCATTGTTAAAGAGCTCTGTGAAACACTGCTCATAAACCTACTGACAATGGGGTCATAGTCTTTTGTTCTAGTACTCTCAAATACTAAGTAGTCACAGGGTTTTATGCTTTATTTTTTTCTTTAAATAGTGGTGACCAAAACCATATTAATAGCTTCAGAAAAAAATAAAGCGGTCAGATACATTTTACTCTTTTGAAAGATGACAATGCATATATGGAAGTTGGAGGGAGGGGGACTTTCAACACCTGAAACAAACAGTGCTCACAAAACAGGTTTGTTCATCAGGCCACTCCCTTTGAAATTATACTTGCCCTAAATTAGGCACCTGACAGCAAATGAAGACACAATGACAAGCATAGACCTAAGAAACACATGGTTAAAAACACAAGGGCAATTTCCGTGCTTAAATGGTCAGTTGCACAATGACTAGTGAAAAGTAAAGAAAAAGTTCCCATGGTTATTGTACAGATGATTATCGTGGATGTCTAAGCTGGGACGTGGGGTTCCTCAGGGTTCGGTGTTAAGGCCCTCTCTGATCACAGTGAACGAGCCGTACTGAAAGGCTGGGAGAACAGAACAGGGCGAGAAAGGTCATTGACCCCCCACTACATGAGCTGTAATGTCCACACAGAGAGGACAAGAGAGAGGAGCTGCTGTGTGACATCTTAATTAGTACCAACATCTTACTTTCACATTGGGTGATGCTTAAGCCACTACAGAAAAGAAGAAACTATTCTATTCAGTTTGTCTAAACTTCCATAAGAAACCTGTTTCCTTACACTCCTAAGGCACAATTCTTATCATGTAGTTTGTCATTTTACACTGAAAGTAAAAATGCAACAATTATAGCAGTGCAGGATTTGGGGCCAGTGAGATATACATATATATTAGTGACACTTCTACTAATCTTAATTTACAATTTATTCTCTATATTATAATTATTAAATCTGGGCAGTTTTTATTTAAACTGGAGCAAAAGGCAGGTGCACAATCGTCACAGGATTAAAAAAAAAAAAACTAAAAGAGAGAGTAAAAACATACCGAGTCATCTGAGGCAGAGGCAGGCCAGCCATCCCACTGTTGATGCCGCACAGGGATGTTTGTCAGGTCTGAAATGTTCCTTTTCACCTGAGATATAAACATACAAAATTAGATAACAGGTACAAGAACACAACATAATCCACAAACACATCCAAGTTTATTTAACAAACAATACCAAACAACACTTTGTTTAGACACTATCACAACACGACGTGTACCTACAATTTTAGCTAAGATATAAGTGACTGTGATGGGAGGGAGACAAGGCAAGTAGTGGAAAAAGCTCCGTGTTCTAAAAAAATTCCACAGATGCCTATCCTAAACCCAAAGCCAACAGCCCTTCACTCGAAAAATGGACAGTATTTCCCTTCTGCTATTCACCCCTGTGTAACTGCACTTAATAACATTGCGTGCATTTAAACAGTTGATGCTCCTATGCCGCTGTTGGTTTAAAGCCCAACGCCAGGCTGATGTGCTGAGGACGGGGGTGATCAAAGCAGGCGTCACCCAAAGCGGGATGGGCCGCGGATTCTAGTGCATTATCCCCAGAGAGTGCACTACCCTGCGGCGCTAGATACAGAGGCAGAGAAAACTAGCCATTGTGGCGGAAAGCCCTCATAGCGCATGGCCAAATCCCACCGCCAGCGCACTGAGTGGACATGTATCCTCTGCCAGACTGAGGACTCGTGCCCACGGAGGCAGAAACGATGGCTTGCAAGATGCTTGTGAAAACAAAGGACATGAAGCAGGGTTGAAAGAGATTTAAGGGTTAAGAGTTCGTTAACAGATACAATCATGACATTTCTGTTGACAAAATATTACCACTAACAATATGAATATTTATGGATGGAATAATAGAGGGGTCGTAACCAAAAATATGCCAGCTGATTTGATATACTTTTATATTTTATATTTTTTCAAGACTTCAGAAATTAAAATGATGAATACTCTTATGTTATTAATACTTGTACTATGTCATGTCAATAATTAAGCATTTTGTTGGGCTTTTAGTTCATGATGATAATAATAACTGGATTTAATTACAAAAGCATTCGTTGACTCTTGAGCAATTTTGCTAAACTAAAAAAAAATTGGTAGAAATGATTCTCTCAGAAACTGCACATAAATTTTACTAAAAAATAAATAAATAACCATTAAATTAAACATTACATTTTGAAGTAGAAAAAAATCAAAGTAATTTCTACTAAAACAGTCTACTTAGTCTATTTATAAACTACAAAATGGAAAATCTGTGTTCTGAAGCAAAAACTATTTAAGAGCACTGCATTCATTTACAGAGGATATTTATAAGGATACAAGGATGATTGAAAGGCTTTCCATACAGATAGAAAAGTTTCTTTTTTATGTTTCAGTAATATAGACATATAAAGAACCATGGCTGAAGATATCTTCTTTACCATTTTGGTAAGGCAAAAACTCAATAAAGGGAAACAAATTCAGATATTGACAACATCAGCTTGGTTGGCTTAAGTCGGAGACTCTACCATCACACACACACACACACACACACACACACACACACACTCACACTCACACTCTCAAACATCAACAAGCCCACACACTGGGCTGTGCGTTTTTCTTATTGAAGCGAGCAAGGGTCAGCTGGGTTGGCCAATGTTATTACAGAGTGTAATATCTGTGTTTGACCAGAGGGCTACAGGGATTTGGCCGCCCAGGCCTGACCGGCAGGCTGCCGTAAACACCGGCTCTTGCCTGTAATGAACCGTTTAGGGTCAAATGGCACCACAGCCCAAGAGAAAGTAGAAAGTAACGCCATCACCAAGGGCCAGACAGAAGCATTTAGCTGCTATAACAAATCGGCCCTCTGCGAGAATCTGATATTTCCCCACTTTACTTCATTGGGTCTTTTTTATGAGCACTGCCCTACTGTCAATATACCTATACCACTCGGTACTTCAGCCAGACTTCATCCCATCTTGACAAACATCCAAAGAGAAGCTATTCACTGTTATTTGACTTCAAAACAGATTTAGCTATATTGGAAGGTGAATTCGAAATTCGCTCTTGGAGAATAAGAAAAGAAAATAGCAAATAAAACCCCACTGCAAACCTGTCAGTTGAAAAAGGATTTATAAAAGTTCATCAGAGGTGACTTGTTGGGTGAAGGGCTTTTTCTGCAACTACTGCAAATTATAAATGACTTAAAAGGAGAAAGCCCCATACTGCTGCAATATTCACAAACACTAGTGTCATTACCTATTCATGAGCTATGAATTCCTCCTCTTAGCAGTCAGGGGTCTGCAAATTAAAGCCAACATTACCCAACTAAATGAGAAAAAAATATACACGGGAAGGATAAACAAACAAATCCACCGAATAACAAGTTTATTTACCACTGATTTCCAAGAGAAAGTAAAGAGAGTTTGAAGATGTTCGGTAACGGCTGACATTTGTTCTGCCTTGCCCAAACTGCTGCCCATAAGAAAAAATGAGGTTTGATTAAACAACGAAGGAAAAGACTCCGTCCTATTAAACCCAGTTCTGCTGACATTTCATTTTAAATGTCACAATAGAGTTTTTAGCACCAGGGAACAGACATCCACTGTTAAAAGGAAGAGGGGGGGGGGGGGGGCAGAAAATGTTGACATTATATCAGAAAATGTGGGAAGATCTCACGGATAAAGACATTTCAGCTGCCAGGATTATATTCTTAAGGACTGCATGTAACAGCGCCTTTCATTTAAAAATGTTTTCTTTCATTCAGATACGTATGGTTGTCATAGAAGATAAATATTATATATCTTCCTCAGAACAAACAAATCCACGGTGTCAAAAAAAAATCTGCTTTAGAAGATGGACTGCACAAAATTTACAAAGATAAAGAATGGTATTTGAGAATGAGATAAAGAAATTAAAATGCATCTGTGTATTGCTGCCCCCTTATTGACGGAACCTAAATTGCAGAGTTCGATTTGAAGATTAATCTACTCTTTTATATGCAGCATTTAATAAAAAGAAAAAAATATATAATTATCAATTAAACAATCTAAAACATTTTAGTAAATTCAGCAAGATTATTAATATCTTCATATAAAAAAAAAGATTAGTCAAAGTGCTAAAAAAAAATCATACAAAATTAAATGACTTAGACGCCAATAAACACTCTTGTACACTCTCCCAGACAAATATGCGTGCACACACACACACACACACACACACACACACACACACACACACACACACACACACACACACACACACACACACACACTTTAATGATCCAATCTTTCTAAATGCCAAGTGCTGGTAATCCTTGGCTGGAGAGAAATCAAAGAGAAGAAAAGGTTGCTGTTAAACAGTCACAAGCTCTTCAGCACCAGATGCCTTTCATTCACACTCTTTTACGCTCCATCCTTCTTTTCTTCCTCTGCGTTCATCTCTCCAGCTGCGGAGAGAAACGCTGTGGGGCCAGCAAAAATCCCTGGGACGAGTTGTCTGGTCACGGACGGCAGAGCCCTATCGGACGGCCCTATTCTCCCTGCCACTTTCCTGACAAACATTTGCTCTGAGGCTTAAGCATGGCCCCGAACTCGGGTTTGGGAATGCCAATCAGAGGAGGAGAGCAGGGCCCGGGGCCGAATAGTGGAAGGGTACGTTCCCTGGGAGCCTGGAGGCAGAGCGAGAGCCTTTGGCAAAGACAAACAACGGGACAGCACTGAGGGACTCTCTTCCCTCTCTCTATTGCTGCTCCTATTGATATGCACATGCAGAAAAGCATCGGCTGGTCTTCAGCAAAGACAAAAGATGAGCAGAAAAAGAAAGGCTGAAGAGGAGCCCTTCCATATGTGGCTGCGAGGGGGTGAATGGTGAAAAGTAGAGAGAGGGGAGACTGTGAGAGCTCTCTGTTGCTGTTTTGTTGCATTTTCACACAGGCCTTCAGTTTTAGGGCCACAACTGTAAAACAAAAACTTTTCTCACTTGTTAGTAACTTTTTCTCAACGAGACGTTCGTGAAGAAATGCGGTGGATCCCATTGAGCTTTTGTTTCTCGTTCACATGTTTATTTTCTGGTATTTTCGGGCACAAAAGCCAGCACTTGGACACATTAGATAAAAATGTTCCCATCCGAAAAGAGGGAAAATCTTCCTGTGGAGCCAAAGTAACTAATGAACTCTCCAGCTAACTAAACCAACTCAGAGAGAGAGACGTGCAACCAATAAGGTGTTCTCTAACAAAAAATTTTTATATTGCACGCAATTTGTTTCTCCTTAGAAAACAAATCTACTCCATCTCCCCCTCGTTCTCCATCTTAGGAAGAAAGAAGCAGAATGTCTGAGGATCAAGCCAGTCGGGGACACAGCAGCCCGTTTGATTCAGCTTTGTCCAGTCACTCGCTCCCCTACCAAGCCAACAGCTTCGCTTCCTGCTTCTCTTTTCTCTACCCTGCGGGCTCTACTCTCCAGTTGTTGTAATCCCAACAGAAACACTTAAGGTTCACAGTAGGTGCTCATCAAAACCATCTGCTGAGGGAAAGAGAGTGCTCACCCATCTCACTTTAATCTCTTCAATTAGCACCATTACAAACCTGTCAAGTAGTCTGATTACTGTAATGGTGACCAGTGCCATCAAGGCGGCAGTTTCCCCGGGAAAGAGATTCTGGGACTGTGTGGACAAAGCCGAGGTGGGGAGAATCAGTTCTTCAGTTAAAAACAAAAGAACTAAATTATCAAAATAAATATGCTCCCGAGGCTTTTAAATCTTTTTCAGTCACACGCAGTAAAGATTTCAGAAGAACAATTTAAAGATTGGGACAAATGGATTATAAGGTTTATTTGGGAAGGTAAAAAATCCAGAATTCGATAAAAACACTTCAGATACCTAAAGAGAAGGGAGGCTTGGCCCTCCCCTCCCTAAAAGACTATTATATAGCCGCCCAATTAAGACCCATCGTTTGCTGGTTTAACCCAAGCTACGAAGCTAGATGGAAGCAAATTGAACTTTCCCTTTTCTCAGAAGTACCAGTTCAAGCAGTAATTGCAGATGACAACCTATTAAGGGCCCATATAAGTAAAGGACATCCGTGGATTACTACTACACCAGAAATATGGGCCACAGTAATCAAAAAATGTGAATTGAAAGAAAATACTGAGGTGGTGTGCATATGACACAGAGTATACACCTAATACTTTAGATGAAGTGTTTAAGAAATGGATTAAGAAAGGAGTAACAACATATTATTCTATTACAAATAATAATATTTTCTTAATCTTTCAAGAATTTAAGAATCGGTTCAAGTTGGGTAATCATGATTTATTTAGATACTTTCAGATAAGACACCACTTTAACACAACAGTGCATAAGAAGGGGATTTGGGAATAAAAATGAATTTGTGAAGATACTCTTGTCTGCATTTAAGGCTATTACAACTAATGAGATTGTTTCTAAATTGTATTATTGTCTACAAAACCACAGACCAGAATCCACTTCTTATGTCAAAAGAAAATGGGAGAAAGGAGGAGACATGTCTATAACGGAAGAGGCTTGGTTAAAGCATTTGTAAATCCCAATGGAAAACCACAGGCTCTCACCATTGGAGGCTATTTTCCTGGAAAAATTTAATTAGATTTTTTTATTTCACCAGCTCAAAAATGTTATAGTGAAATAGGATCAGGATGTTGGAGACAATGTAATTCAGAAATAAGAAATCATCACCATATATTTTGGGGCGTGTCCAGTCATTCACACATTTTGGAAAGATGTACACAGGACATTAGAAGCTATATTAAGGATCAAAATTCCATTTCAGTTTCATGTCTTATATTTGGGTAATCTGGATTTGCATAAAACCAATTATATTTACCTATGGAGAATATTTCTGGTTGCAGCTAAAAAGGCTCTTACACGCAAAAGGCTTCAACCTACATCACCAACTATAGAAGACTGGAAAGCAGTTGTAATTGAAATATATAAGATGGAAATTCTAACCTTTTTTTAAAATTAACAAAGCAAAAAGGGATTCTGCTGTGGAAAAGATGGAAGGAATTTGTGGAAAACTGAATAATTATATAATAGATGTAAATAGATGTAATCATAGATTACATCTATAGAATTACATTAACTAATTCAGACTTATATAGTGTATGAAACGGATGAACTACTAAACAAAACTTACTCAAAAATGAAACATGAAGATGAATAAATAAGGACATCATTTTAATTTCAATGGTACTTTTCTTTTTGGGAAGAAAGTTCTGACCCAGCAGTTAGCAAGTTGACAAGTAAAAAAAAAATTAAAAAAAAGAAAGAAAAGAACATCACAGATGTCTGTTTCTTCAAAACGGCACTGCACTGGCCCAACATGACTCCCCCAGCACTGAAGGAGGGGTTCAAGTGGTGCTGTCAGTCCACAGGGAGCTTGTTACACTTGACGTGGTGTGTGCTACCTGCTGTGAATAATTAATGGAGCCATTTCCAGAAAGCTGTGTGTAGGTTACTGGGGCAGGCTGAGGAGAATGTGAGGGACTCAGGGAGGGGTCAGTGTGTGTACAGAATGGAGCGTTTGGGTTTTGTGTCCCACACAAACCAACCTTAAATACAACACAGTGTAGTTAAAAGGAAAGTGATGAAAAGAACAGGTCTGATGGGAGAGGGAAAGGAGCTGATGAGCCACAGGGGGGTTTAAGCTGCTCAATACGGAGTGCTGGTTATTGCAGAAAATTTTATGAACAGAAAGACGCACAACAGACAACAGTCTTCTAGAATATTAAACTCACCTGCTAAATAAAAATTAGGTTTAATATCTGATTGTTGTACTACATATGCAATATATATTTGAATATCTAAATAAAATTAGTTTTGAATACATTACAATGCAGAAAATGTGCCTCGAAATACAAAACAATGTGAATCTCAAGAATCACAGGAAACTGTATATGATGGGCCCATTCTAAATGTATTGGTCACGTGACAAAATGTACACATAGCTTCACCCAAAACACACAGTTGTGACATTTTGAGGCAGTCCTGAAGTTAGTATTTCCATGGGCATTGTGGAAATTTTGACTGGGAGCTAATTAGCTTTGTCTCAACACAGGCCTTAATCATTTCCAGTACAATGAGGACTATTATTTTAGCATGTAATAATTAAATTGATGCCCCACCACAGAAATCAGAGCAGTTTTAGAGAACACGGGCAGAAACACAGTGGAGAGACAGACAGACAGCAGGTGTACACAGACAGACAGACAGACAGAGGGGCTAGGTGACAGACAGGTGTGCGGTTGGCTCACCTCCTGGATGGTTTTGCTGGCGGGGAAGTTGAGGCTGTAATCTCTCTGTGCTTCACGGTGGCTAATGATGAGCAGGTAGTTCTGATTCGACAACCCTTGCTGGGCACTGCTAAACGGCAGGAAGGGGGAAAAAAGAGAAAGAGGGGCGTTAGAGTTCAGCGCTGGACGAGTCAGGGCTCGTCTATGTCTCCCCAGGGTCTCTGAGCTCTGACAAGCCTGTGTTACCCCACTGCTCTGCTTGGGTAGGGGGAGGCCAGGGCAGAGCCAAAGAGCTACAGCATGGGCGCACACCAGCACCAAGGCCATCTGGAGATATCGATTGGGGCTAAGAGGTGTAAACGTCACACAAAAGGACAAGAGGGCTTGTGCCGCTCGTCCGCTCCGCCGTCACACTGACCTCAGATCGGGTTTGAGATTCATGGGAGCCGTGGTGCTGAGCTGTAGGAGAGAAGGCCTCATCTGATGACAAACGATGGGGGTTAAGTAGCGCTTTGAGCAAATGCTCCGTCTGTGTGTGTGAATATGAATCAACAGCTTAGAGGCGAGCCTGCCGGCTAATCAGGGTTCGAATGAAAGCAGTCAGGAAGAGGAGAGTCTGGGAATTAATATGTAACGCACACATTAATTATGCAACCAGCGCCTTAATCTGAGGAGCTTTGGACAAGCTTATGTTAACAGAGGACCAAATTTACTGTAATGGCAGCTTATTTACATTGACTAAAACTGTGAAATCAATATGTAAATGTAATGTTTGTTGTAGCTAACGATGAAGATTGAAACGGTGGCCTAGGAGAGTAGAATGCATATGCGATGCTGTGGAGAGTGGAAAAACAGAGTCACGAATACAAGTTGTGGGGGGGGGGGGGGGGGTTAATTGGGGTATCAAGACTCTCACCAAATAAGAACGATTTGGAGACATTTTGCATACTGATACAATATATTTGCATTGACTAAAGTGCATAACAAACTAGGGTATGGGTAAAAAATATTGATTTAAAGATTAATAACAATCTAATATTGATCCTTAAAATCCCTCAAAATCAAAACCTTGTTTGATATATTGCTATCCAGTGTTTATTATCTGCTATATACTACTAGCAATATAGAAGCAGCTTATCTAAGTAATTTAGCTTATTTAGTGTAACTGTACTATTTCTAACTAAAGTAATACTGAATCGAGTGCGAATCAGAATTGTGAACTTGCAGATCACAAATGAATTGAAGAGTTTCAAAAGTATCCCTCTTCAAAAGTAGAATTGTACATTTTTAAAGTGTTTAAATTACAATTATAATAAATGTTAAAACAAAAGATTCTTATAACAAAATACATTCCATATACATTTTTAAATATATAAAAAAATAATCTTTTAAACACACACAAATTTATTTTTTATATAAACACAAACACACATACACACTTTTTTTAATACACTAAAAACTGTATTTATTATGAAATATTATTACAGTTTAAAAAAGTTTCCTATTTTAATATATTTTAAAAATGTTTAATATTATTATTATTATGTTTAATATTTTTGTGAAAACTGTGATACATTTAAATTTTACATTCCTTAAATGTAGTTAAAAGTTGAAAAGCATTTCTTGGAAACACAAATATGAACATTATAAATGTCTTTAATGTAATTTTCAATTAATTTAATGTGCCATCACTGAATAAAATAATACAAATAATACAAATAATAACAGTGTGTTTGTGTATGTATATATATATTTCAAAAAGCGAAACGCATTGTTATATAAAAAGAATATACATTTATACAGAACTCTGGGTTTGTCCCACTTAAGATGGTGTTATGAAACTGTGGGGTAAAAAGTCAGCAGCAAAGTAGAACTTTTCTCTCCAAGGAATTAAAACTATGTGAAATTTCCTCTCACAACAGATCTCCAGCATAAGGTTCATCTGTAGGAGCTTAACCAGGTTCAGCCCTCTGTGGTCCCAACAGCACCTGGAGCTGACCCCCCCCCCCTAAACTCGCCCTAAAAGCTTCTCCACAGCATCAGAGGCACTGGAAATAGAATGTCACTGGCTGCTATAGACAAGAAATAAACCACTGTGTAAATGAAGAGCAGATTGG